>NC_091193.1:3288649-3342090 GCF_040958095.1 Procambarus clarkii | reverse complement strand
CCGTTCACAGTAATTGGCATATTTTCGGTGTAAATAGTCGTAATTTCAAACTGCGAATACGTGCAGGAAGCCAGAATTTGACTCCAAAATATGGTTCAAATGTTGATTTTGGGATGTTTGGGATATTTTGAAAACTGCAGAGGGGGGGGGGTGGTGGGCAAAATGTGACCCATCGCCGCTCTCAGTAATTGGCATGTTTTCGGTGTAAAAAATCGTAATTTCAAACTGAGAATGCGTGCAGAGAGCCAGAATTTGGCTCAAAAATATTGTTCAAGGGTAGAATTTGAGATGTTTCGGATCTTTTGAAAACTGCATGGAGGGTTTGGGCAAAATATGATCCATCGCTGCTTTCAGTAATTGGCATATTTTCGGTATAAAAAGTTGTATTTTAAAACTGCGAATACGTGCAGGAAATACGAATTTGGCTCCAAAATATGGCTCAAGGTTCGAATTTGGGATGATTGGGATATTTTGAAAACTGCAAAGGGGGGTTTTGGGCAAAATGTGACCCATCGCCGCTTTCAGTAATTGGCATATTATCGGTATAAAAAGTAGTAATTTCAAACTGCGAATACGTACAGAGAGCCATAATTTGGCTTTAAATATGGCTCAAGCATCGAATTTGGGATTTTTGGGATATTTTGAAAACTGCTGGGAGAGGGGGGAGGACAAAATGTGACCCTTCGCCGCTCCCAGTAATTGGCATACTTTCCGTATATAAAATCGTAATTTCAAACTGCGAATACGTGCTGAGAGCCAGAATATGGCACCAAAATATGGCTCAAACATTGAATTTGGAATGTTTGGGATATTTTGAAAACTGCAGGGAGGGTTTGGGCAAAATGTGATCCATCGCCGCTCTCAGTAATTGGCATATTTTCAGAATAAAAAGTAGGAATTTCAAACTGCGAATACGTGCAGAGAGCCAGAATTTGGCTCCAAAGTATGGCTTGAGGGTCGAATTTGGGATGTTTGGGATATTTTGAAAACTGCAGTGGGGGGTTTGGGCAAAGTTTGATCCATCGCCGCTTTCAGTAATTGGCATATTTTCGTTTTTAAAAGTCGTAATTTCAAACTGCGAATACGTGCAGGAAGCCATAATTTGGCTTTAAATATGGCTCAAGCGTTTAATTTAGGATGTTTGTATATTTTAAAACTGCTAAAGGGGGTTTGGGCAAAATGTGAAAAACGGTAGCTCTCAGTAATTGGCATATTTTCGGTATAAAAAGTCGTAATTTCAAACTACTAACACGTGCAGAGAGCCAGAATTTGCCTCCAAAATATGGCTCAATGGGTCACGAATTTGGGATGTGTTGGATATTTTGAAAATTGCAGGGGGGGTTTGAGCAAAATGTGATCCATCGCTGCTCTGAGTAATTGGCATATTTTCTGAATAGAAAGACTTAATTTCAAACTGCGAATACGAGTAGAAAGTCAGAACTTGACTCCAAAACATTGCTCAAGGGTCGAATTTGGAATGTTTGGAATATTTTGAAAACTGCAGGGGGGTTTGGGCAAAATGTGACCCATCGTTGCTCTCAGTAATTGGCATATTTTCGGTATAAAAAGTCGTAATTTCAAACTGCGAATATGTGCAGAGAGCTAGAATTTGGCTCCCAAATATGGCTCAAGCGTCGAATTTGGAATGTTTGAGATATTTTGAAAACTGCAGGGGCTGTTTGGGCAAAATGTGACCAATCGGTTCTCTCAGAAATTTGCATATTTTCGGTATAAAAAATCGAAATTTCGAACAGCGAATACGTGCAGAGAGCCAGAATTTGGCTCCAAAATATGGCTCAAGCGTCGATTTTGGGATGTTTGGGATATTTTGAAAACTGCAGGGAAGGTTTGGGCAAAATGTGATCCATCGCCGCTTTCAGTAATTGGCATATTTTCCGAATAAAAAGTCGTAATTTAAAACTGCGAATACGTGCAGAGAGCCAGAATTTGACTCCAAAATATATCTCAAGCGTCGAATTAGAGATATTTGGGATATTTTGAAAACTGCAGGGAGGGTTTGGGCAAAGTGTGATCCATCGCCGTTCTCAGTACTAAATAAATTTTCGGTATAAAAATTCGTAATTTCAAACTGCGAATACGTGCAGAGAGCCAGAATTTGGCTCCAAAATATAGCTCAAGCGTTGAATTTGGGGTGTTTAGGATATTTTGAAAACTGCAGGGAGGGCTTTGGCAAAATGTGATCCATCGCCGCTTTCGAAATTATAAACATAATTTCGGTATAAAAATTCGTAATTTCACACTGCGTATACGAGCAGAGAGCCAGAATTTGGCTCCAAAATATGGCTCAATGGTCGAATTTGGGATGTTTGGGAAAGTTTGAAAACTGCAGGGATGTTTGGGCAATATGTGACCCACCGCCGCTTTCAGTAATTGGCATATTTTCGGTATAAAATAACGTAATTTTAAACTGCGAATACGTGCAGAGAGAACGAATTTGGCTCCAAAATATGGCTCAAGCGTCGAATTTGGGACGTTTGGGATGTTTTTAAAACTGCAGGGGGGGAGGGGCAAAATGTGACCCACCGCCGCTTTCAGTAATTGGCATATTTTCGGTATAAAATGTCGTAAGTTTAAACTGCGAAAATGTGCTGAGAGTCAGAATTTGGCTCCAAAATATGGCTCAATGGTCGAATTTGGGATGTTTGAGATATTTTGAAAACTGCAGGGAGGGATTGGGCAAAATGTGATTCATCGCCGCTTTCAGTAATTGGCATTTTTTTGGTATAATTCGTCAAAATTTCATACTGTGAATACGTGCAGAAAGCCAGAATTTGGCTCGAAAATACGGCTCAAGTGTCCAATTTGGGATATTTGGGATATTTTGAAAACTGCAGGGAGGATTTGGGCAAAATATTATCCATCGCCGCTCTCAGTACTAAACATATTTTCGGTATAAAAAGTCGTAATTTCAAACTGCGAATACGTGCAGAGAGCCAGAATTTGGCTCCAAAATATGGCTCAAAGATCGAATTTCGGATGTTTGGGATAGTTTGAAAACTGCAGGTGGGTTTGGGCAAAATGAAACTTATCACCGCTCAGTAATTGGCATATTTTCGGTGTAAAAAGTCGTAATTTTAAACTGCGAATGCTTGCAGAGAGCCCGAATTTGGCTCCAAAATATGGCTCAAGCGTCAAATTTGGGATGTTTTTAAAACTGCAGGGGGGGGGGCAAAATATGACCCATCGCCGCTTTCAGTAATTGGCATATTTTCGGTATAAAATGTCGTAATTTCAAACTACGAATAACTGTAGAGAACCAGAATTTGGGTCCAAAATTATGCTCAAGCGTTAAATTTGAGATGTTTGAGATATTTTGAAAACTGCAGGGAGGGTTTGGGCAAAATGTGATTCATCGCCGCTTTCAGTAATTGGCATATTTTCGGTATAATTCTTTGTAATTTCAAACTGCGAATACGTGCAGAAAGCCAGAATTTGGCTCCAAAATATAGCTCAAGAGTCTAATTTAGGATGTTCGGGATATTTTGAAAACTTCAGAGGGGTTTGGGCAAAACGTGACCCATCGCCGCTCTCAGTAATTGGCATATTTTCGGTGTAAAAAGTCGTAATTACAAATTGTGAATGCGTGTAGAGAGCCAGAATTTGGCTCCAAAATATTGTTCAATGGTCGAATTTGGGATGTTTGGGATATTTTGATAACTGCAGGGGGTGGGGGGGTTGGGGCAAAATGTGAACCATCATCGCTCTCAGTAATTTGCATATTTTCAGAATTAAAAGTCGTAATTTCAAACTGCGAATACGTACAGAGAGCCAGAAGTTTTCTCCAAAATTTGGCTCAAGCGTTGAATTTGGGATGTTTGGGATATTTTGAAAACTGCAGAACGGTTTGGGCAAAAATGTGACCCATCGCGGCTCTCAGTAATTGGCATATATTTGGTAAAAAAAAGTCATAATTTCAGACTGCAAATACGTGCAGAGAGCCAGAATTTAGCTCCAAAATATTGCTCAAGTGTCGAATTTTGGATGTTTGGGATATTTTGAAAATTGCAGGGAGGGGATGGGGCAAAATGTGATCCATCGCCGCTTTCAGTAATTTGCATATTTTCGGTATAAAGAGTCGTAATTTCAAACTGCGAGTACGTACAGAGAGCCAGAATTTGGCTCCAAAATATTGTTCATGGGTCGAATTTGGGATGTTTGGGATATTTTGAAAACTGCAGGGAGGTTTTAGGCAAAATATGATCCATCGCTTCTTTCAGTAATTGACATATTTTCGGTTTAAAAAGTCGTAATTTCAAACTGCGAATACGTGCAGGAAGCCAGAATTTGGCTCCAAAATATAGCTCAAGAGTCTAATTTAGGATGTTCGGGATATTTTGAAAACTTCAAAGGGGTTTGGGCAAAATGTCACCCATCGCCGATCTCAGAAATTGGCATATTTTCGGTGTAAATAGTCGTAATTTCAAACTGCGAGTACGTACAGAGAGCCAGAATTTGGCTCCAAAATATTGTTCATGGGTCGAATTTGGGATGTTTGGGATATTTTGAAAACTGCAGGGAGGTTTTAGGCAAAATATGATCCATCGCTTCTTTCAGTAATCGACATATTTTCGGTTTAAAAAGTCGTAATTTCAAACTGCGAATACGTGCAGGAAGCCAGAATTTGGCTCCAAAATATTGCTCAAGCGTCGAATTTGGGATGTTTGGGTTATTTTAAAAACTACTGGGGGAGTTTGGGCAAAATGTGATTAATCGTAGCTCTCAGTAATTGGCAAATTTTCGGTATAAAAAGTCGTAATTTCACACTACTAACTCGAATGCTTGTTCTGATATTTACCCTAAATGAGTGGAATATTATGGAAGTCAAGACGGAAGCACCCTTGGGAATGAGTGATCACAGTGTATTGAACTTTGAGTACCTGGTAGAGCTCGGAATTATCCCCCCCGAAAAAGAACTATGAAACAAAAGGCTAGCATACCGAAAGGGAAATTATGAGGAGATGAGAAGCTTCCTAAGGGAAATACCTTAGGACACAGTCCTCAGAGCTAAGTCTGTACAAGATATGATGAACTATGTCACCCAAAAGTGTCAGGAGGCAGTAAGCAGATACATCCCGGCCCAAAAGGAAAATCCGAGAAACAAAAGAAGAATCCATGGTATAATAGGGCATGTATGGAAGCTAAGAAACTGAACAAAATGGCATGGAGGAACTTCCGGAATAACAGAACACCAGAAAGCAGAGAGAGATACCAGAGAACCTGGAATGAGTATGTTAGGGTGAGAAGAGAAGCAGAGAAAAGTTATGAAAATTATATAGCAAACAAAGCCAAGACCGAACCAAAGCTACTCCACAGTTACATCAGACGGAAAACAACAGTGAAAGAACAGGTAGTGAAACTTAGAACAGGCGAGGACAGGTATACAGAGAATGACAAAGAGGTGTGTGATGAACTCAACAAGAGGTTCCAAGAGGTCTTCACAACAGAACAAGGTGAGGTCACTGTGCTAGGAGAAAGGGACGTAAACCAGGCGGCCTTGGAAGAGTTTGAAATTACGAGAGAGGAGGTCAAGAGACACCTGCTGGATCTGGATGTTAGAAAGGCTGTTGGTCCAGACGGGATCTCGTCATGGGTACTGAAAGAGTGTGCAGAGGCACTTTGCTTGCCACTCTCCATAGTGTATAGTAGGTCACTGGAGACGGGAGACCTACCAGAAATATGGAAGATTACGAATGTGGTCCCAACATACAAAAAGGGCGACAGGCAAGAGGCACTGAAGTACAGGCCAGTATCCTTGACTTGTATACCATGCAAGGTGATGGAGAAGATCGTGAGAAAAAACCTGGTAGCACATCTGGAGAGAAGGGACTTCGTGACAAATCGACAACATGGGTTCAGGGAGAGTAAATCTTGCCTGACTGGCTTAATAGAATTCTATGACCAGGTGACAACGGATTAAGCAAGAAAGAGAGGGCTGGGCGGACTGCATTTTCTTGGATTGTCGGAAAGCCTTTGACACAGTACCGCATAAGAGGCTGGTACATAAGCTGGAGAGACAGGCAGGTTTAGCTGGTAAGGTGCTCCAGTGGATAAGGGAGTACCTAAGCAATAGGAAGCAGAGAGTTACGGTGACGGGTGAGACCTCTGATTGGCGTGAAGTCACCAGTGGAGTCCCACAGGGCTCTGTACTCGGTCCTATCTTGTTTCTGATATATGTAAATGATCTCCCGGAGGGTATAGATTCATTTCTCTCAATGTTTGCGGACGATGCCAAAATTATGAGAAGGATTAAGACAGAAGAGGACTGTTTGAGGCTTCAAGAAGACCTAGACAAACTGAAGGAATGGTCGAACAAGTGGTTGTTAGAGTTCAACCCAACCAAATGTAATGTAATGAAGATAGATGTAGGGAGCAGGAGGCCAAATACAAGGTATCATCTAGGAGAGGAAATCCTTCAGGAGTCAGAGAAAGAAAAAGACTTGGGAGTTGATATCACGCCAGACTTGTCTCCTGCAGCACATATCAAGAGGATAACATCAGCGTCATATGCCAGGCTGGCCAACATACGAACGGCATTCAGAAATTTGTGTAAAGAATCATTCAGAACTTTGTATACCACATATGTCAGGCCAATTCTGGAGTATGTAGCCCCAGCATGGTGTCCATATCTAGTTAAGGATAAGACTAAACTGGAAAAGGTTCAAAGATTTGCCACCAGACTAGTACCCGAGCTGAGAGGTATGAGCTACAAGGAGAGACTGCGGGAATTGACCCTCACTTCGCTGGAAGACAGAAGAGTTAGGGGGGACATGATCACTACATTCAAGATTCTCAAGGTCACTGATAGGGTAGATAAAAACAGGCTATTTAACACAAGGGGACACAGGTGGAAACTGAGCGCCCAAAGGAGCCACAGAAATATTAGAAAGAACTTTTTTAGTGTCAGAGTGGTTGACAAATGGAATGCATTAGGAAGCAATGTGGTGGAGGCTGACTCCATACACAGTTTCAAGTGTAGATATGATAGAGCCCAGTAGGCTCAAGAATCTGTACATCTGTTGATTGACAGTTGAGAGGCGGGAACAAAGAGCCAGAGCTCAACCCCCGGAAACACAACTAGGTGAGTACAACTAGGTGAGTACACACACACACACACACACACACACACTGTTGGGGTTTACACTTACTCTCGGGTGATCAACAGTATACTTTCAATGTCACTCACCGTAGCCCTGCGGGTCTTCACTCTAATCCTCTCGGCGCCACTGCACGCCAGGAGAGTATCCCAGTCAATCCCAACCGGCCTCTGATTGAGAAGGAGTGGGAACACAACTCGTTCACTTAACTGTTATGTGCCCGCCCCAACAATAGGGCTTTACTATTAACCACAAGGTCGCCAACTGGTGTTTTCGGTGTCCAGTAACACGTCAGTGGACTGGTTGAATTGTGGTATCCTTGGCAAGGTCACACTCAATAGATCAGGAATCAGGCAGGTACTTACTTTTATCACTCTTTGCTTTCAAGTATAATATAGCCACAAGATAAATGGAGGGGATGATAGAAACACAAAAGTATTTTGTATTTTACTTAAAAATTCATTCAAAGATGTCACAAGGTCATATCAATTAATAATCAGCTGATCCAGGCGGGAGTCGGTCGTTCCCACGTATATTATACACTCACTGCGGTGGCAACACTCCCCCTCTCGTCAATGTCACAATCAGCTGAGCGCCCCCCTTCCGCGCGAAAGTTTATTGCTTGTTTCTCTAGCGGCACGCACGCTGTTTCTTTAAGTTCTCAATGATCACTAGAAGTTCGTACACTCGATATTTGCAACAATAGCACGTATTACTTCGCTACACCGTACTTGGGCTCAAACAATCGTTTCTATAATAAATGCGACAATAATTCACTATAATGGTTTTACACACCGCCCTTCATTTCAATGGTAACTTATGAAGTATTTAACACTGGAGTTCTCAGTACTTCCTTTCGTGGGCGATAACACAATAAATCACTGCATTCACAAATGGTTGTTCAATGCACGAACACAGACATATATAATATAGATATATCAGACATCAATAAATGGTAAATAAATAGTTACTGGGCACATAGCCTAACTTCCAAATACTGACATAATATTATATATAATTTCTCACTACATGTTCACGTCAAAGTCTCATGAAAGAATTCTCAACACAGTAAATTCATCACTTAATCCGGGTGCCTGTACACACCAATAATAATATATATAAGTATCGTGAGTACTCTTGATAGTACTATTCTGCACACTGGTGCCTTACTGTGACATAGGTGAGACTTGCTCACGACATTCAAAATCCTCAGGCTAAATAATATAGCTGAATAATATAGCTGACTAAAGGGGAATGGGGAGGGAAACTAGAAACACCTACTTCCACCTATCCTGCGATGAGAGTTGAGTTGTAGCTCCTGGTCCTCGTGTCGGGAACGCCCCCACACACACGTTGTCGTGTCCTCCAGGAACCCAATCGCTGTCCCACCGTTTAGCGCGTCGTCTCCGTGCCTTCTTCCCTGCAGGTCCGTGCTCCTCCTCGACTTCTTGTAGGGTTGGAGTCGGTCTCCTGGCCGTCGACCTCTCCCAGCTACGGCTGTCCGCCTACTTCTCGGCTGCAGTCGTCCAGATTCCCAAATAGTCCTCGTCTTCCTCTGCTACCCAGTGGCTCTGGTCAGCCACTACGCCGTCACGAATGGGTGAACTGCCTCAGACGTCGACTACGTCACTGCACAGACTTCACTTCTTCTTGCACAGTACCTGTCCTGGAGCACTTGTTGCTCAATAACCGTCGATTCCCTCTCTGGTTCAACACATGAACTAAGGAAGACCTCACAGAGTACTGGCAGACTTCAGGTGACGCGTAAATTCCACGGGAGCGGGAAACAACTGTCAAACTGACAGGACCAATCGTCGCACGTCCAACCTCCTTGACGTGTCGTGTCTGACTGATGGCGCCAACGCGGCGCGCTGCCCGGACCCCCTTTCCTTCGTGACGTCACTTTCGCCACGGGAGGTTTTCATTGGCTCCCTGTGCCACATTGCTGTCGGTGACCAATCCGGTGTCACTGACGTCACACCGTTTTGGCGGGGAAACAGGAGAGCCAGCGCCATCTTGGCTTCCTAAAGGGCCTAAACCACAGGCCAAAATATTATTGTTTCACAAATTTCTCGGATCTCCGAGAACACTCCATTCTCCCACATATATCAAATTGATGCCTGCGACGTAGAGAACTCTTGGGTAAAGTGGACATGACTCTTACTGCAGGCGTGGGAGAAATATAAGGGGGGGAACACCGTCACATACCCCTCCCCTTAAAATAAGAGTCATGTCTGGTTAGTGTATACGGGATAGGGCATCTGCTACTACGTTGTCCTTCCCCTTGATGTGCTTGATTTCCAGCCGGTACTCTTGCAGTAACAACGCCCACCTCGTCAGGCGTTGGTTGGAGTTCTTCATTTTGTATAAAAAGGTGAGAGGGTTGTGATCTGTGTACACCAGAACAGGTCTCGCCCCTCCTCCCACGTACACATCAAAGTGCTTCAGGGCCATCACTAGCGCCAATGCCTCTTTCTCAACGGTGCTATAGGCCCGTTGGTATTTTACAAACTTCTTTGAGTAGAACGCTACTGGCCTATGTACTTCACTCCTTTCTTGAGCCAACATGGCCCCTATTCCAACGTCGCTGGCGTCTACGTACAGGATGAATCCGGCTGAAAAATCTGGAGATATTAATACCGGGGCCTCCGTCAACAATTTTTTGGTCTTTTCAAAAGACTCTTGGTAGGCCTCTCCCCATCTCCATCGTACATTCTTGGAGAGTAGCTCGGTTAAGGGATGCGCTACCGTGGAGAAATTCCTGCAGAACCCACGATAGTACCCTATCATCCCGAGGTACCTTAGCAACTCTTTACGCGTTCTGGGCACGGGGTATTCCTTAATGGCTGTTACTTTGTGATCAACAGGGGTGACTTCACCTTGGCCAATGACAAAACCAAGGTACTCTAAGTGAGCTTTCCCAAACTCGCTCTTGGCCAAATTTACAGTCAAGTTAGCCTCCTCTAGCCTTCTGAACAATTCTCTGAGTCTCTCCAAATGCGTCTTCCAATCGTCGGCGTACACGACGATGTCATCGATGTAAACTGTACAGCCTGCGGCGCCCCTTAGCAATTCATTCATCATACGCTGGAAGCAGCTGCCGCTGTTTTTCATTCCAAAGGGCACCACCTTGTACTGGTACAGCCCGTCAGGAGTTGCGAAAACTGATATCTTCCTGGCCTCAGGAGTCAAAGAGATCTGGTAGTACCCCTTGAGTAGATCTACCTTGGATACGTACCTTGCACTGCCCACCTGGTCAATGCAATCGCTCACCCTTGGCATGGGGTGAGAATCTGCCACTGTGATGGAGTTCACCCTCCTGTAATCTGTACAAAAGCGGTAGGTTCCGTCGCTTTTCCTCACCAACAAGCATGGGGAACTCCACTCACTTTTACTGGGCTCCGCAAGGTCGTTCTCAAGGAGATACTCCACCTCCTTTCTCATCAGCTCTCGCTTCTCCGGGCTCACCCTATATGCGCTCTGCTTGACGGGCCTGGCGTCCCTCACCTCCACCCCGTGCGTCACACTCTTGTGTCGTCGGGGCACGTCGGTAAAGAGGGAGGCATACTCCCTCAGTAGGTTCGTCAGGTCCGCGCTCTGTCGCCCTTCCAGATGTAGTAGCTTGTCCTTGATCTTCGCCAGACTCTCAGTGTTGGTGAGACGGGTGCCATCCGCCCTGGACCACTTTCCTTCCTCCTCCGGGAGTTCTTGGTCCACCTGCACGCACAGAACTGTCTTCTGCTGGGGTTCTCGGGTCACCGTTCCGTCCTGCCTGGCGGCTCCTCCTTCCACAGGGAAGAAAGGTTTCAGGCGGTCCACGTGACACACCTGCTTCTTGCGGGGTCTGTCCGGCTTCCCAATTTCGTACGACACAGGACCCAACCGCCATAGCACCTGGTATGGTCCCTCGAACCGCGACTCGGTGATCCTACCTTTACCTGGCAGCAAAACCATTACCTGGGACCCGACTTGGAAATCCCTCTGCGTAGCTCTCTTGTCGTACCACTCCGACATCTTACGCTGCGCCTCCTTCAGGTGTTTCCCAGCTAGTTCCTTCGCTAGAGTGAGACGTTCTTTGAACTTCTGGACATATTCATTCACCGTTCCCACGGTCGCTCCCGGTGTCCATTGTTCCCTCAGCATGGACAGAGGACTTCGCACCTCGTGTCCATACACTAGCTGGAATGGTGAGAATCCTAATGATTCTACCACCGCGTTACGTATGGTAAATAACGCGGGGTATACAGCCTCATCCCACTCAGCCCCCTGTTCTGCGCAGAATACTCTCAGAATGGTCTTCAAGGTGGAATGAAATCTTTCGATCGCCCCTTGCGACTGTGGTCGGTAGGGCGACGACCGAATCTGAGTCACTCCCCAATCTGTCACCGTCTGTCGGAACCACTTAGACTGAAATATACTTCCGCAGTCTGTCTGAATCTCTCTGGGCATCCCCACCCAAGAGAAAAATCGTTGTAGTTGGCCGGCTACTCCTTTCGACGTCAAACGTCGCATCGGGACGGCTTCTGGAAATCTGGTGGACGCACACATTATCGTCAGCAGGTAGGTATTCCCTCGCTTCGTTCTTGGCAAAGGACCCACTCCGTCAACTAACAGACGCTCGAATGCAGGACCAAACGCTGGAACAGGGATCAATGGGGCCTTCGGTATCGCGGATTGGCTCTTCCCTGCCCTCTGGCATGGTAAGCACGTCTTACAATAGCGCCTCACTTCGGCGTCCATACCTGGCCAGTAGAAATAATCCCTGATCCTTCGCAGCGTCTTGGTCACCCCCAGGTGACCTGCAGAGTCCACGGAGTGCGATAGGTCCAACACGGCCGCTCTGCACTGGGCCGGCAACACTACCTGGTGCCTCGTACTTAGAGACTCTTCTCTGGCCTCCATCCTCACAGGTCTCCACTGTCTCATCAGCATGCCGTCTTGAATGTAAAAATGGGTAGCCCTCTCAGGACCAACACGTCCTCCTTTGGCCTCACTAATCAATTCGGGGAACTCCATCTGCTGCAACTCTCCAAGACGGGTGCGGTCTACCCCTAGAGAACTGGTGAGGGTCACCTGCAACTCACCATTTGGGCTGTCTTCGCCCTCCGCTCGTTCTCCGGGTCCTATGAAGAGGTGATCTATTCCCAGGCTGTCGGACGTCTCCTCAGCCCCATCAGATCCACAACCTCCTTGTTCTTCGCATTGTCTCGGCATCACAGCACAAACTGGGAACGCCACCGGGGCGATTCCCTTCTCGTCCCCACAGGCGTTTAACACTCCGCCTGTCTCCTTGTATTGTTCTAGGCACTCTTCGCCTTTCACGAGATTCGGGAGGACATATCCTCCACATGCGTCATTTCCCAAGATGACCTGTGCCTCCATCTTGGGCATTGATGTACAGACCCCCACCACAAGGGTCTGGCAGCCATAATCGGAATTCAAAGTTACCTGGTGTAGGGGCATCCTCACTGGGCCTCCCACAGTGGTCACACTTGCCACCCCCACACTGGTACTCTCGTAACCCTCGGGGAACAGGGTTTCACTCACCAGGGTAAAATCGGCCCCAGTGTCTCTCAATATTTTCACTGGGATGGGGTCTGCGTCCTCCATCCTTACGGTTCCCTGACACACGAATGGGTGAATTCTCTTCTCCCCACTCAGCACGGGTTCATCCCGCACCCTCTCGGCCATCTGGTCCTCGAACCTCACTAAAGCAACGTGCCCCCGCTGCTTAGGGCGTCTGCATTCCCGCGCGACGTGTCCGATTATTCCGCAGTTGTAGCAGCGGACCCTCGCCGGAGACCATCCGCCACCACTCGCCTTAGCGCTGCCTCCAGAGGCCGTCGCTCCCTGTGTCTTTCTCGCACCATTTGTCGACTCCTTTGTCGCAGCAACAGCTCCTGAGCTCTCCGCTTGGTTCTTCTTTATCGGCTCTACAGCACCTTTTGATCCTCTGTTGTCCCAACTCGAGAGGTGGGACTTGGGGGAACTCGCTCCTGTCCTCCATCTATCCGTCCTCCTATAATTCCTACTGTTATCGGAGTATACGGGTGATCGGTGCTGTCCCTCTCGACGTGGGCGTAATGCTTCTTCTAGCATGTCGACTCTGTCGGCTGCGGCCCTCAGATCCTTTATGTCTGCCTCCTTTACTCTCACCCTGATCTCAGGAGAGAGCACGGACATAAACTTTTCCATAACCATTAGCTCCTTGACCTCTTCAACCGACCTCCTTCCTTCAGAGTCCAGCCACTTAAGGAACTTTCTCTCCATGTCCCTCGCCGTCTCCGCATAAGACTTTCCTGGCGAACGGGTACATTCCCTGAACCTCTTTCTGTAACATTCCGGCGTGAGCTTGAAGGAATGGAGCACAGCTCTCTTTACCGCATCGTAGTTGGTGCATTCTTGGAAGTCGAGCATAGTGTAGGCTTCACGAGCTTCACCTGTGAGTCTCCCTTGAACTAGCTCCGCCCACTCCGCCCTCGGCCACCTCTTCAAAGCAGCAACCCTCTCAAAATGGTCGAAGAAACTTTCGGCTTCATTAGGCACAAAGACCGGCAGATCTCGTTCCCTCACTCGTCGGTCTTCCTGTTGCGGCGGAGCAGGGGCACCTAGTCCTAGTTCAGCTCGATCCAGCTCCACATCCTTGTTGGCTTCTATTTCCTGTTGTCTCATCCTAGCTTCTCGCTCGTGTTCTTCCCTGCGTAGCTGTGCTTCTCGCTCTTGTTCTTCCCTGCGCTGCTGTGCTTCTCGCTCCTCACGCTTCAACTGTGCTTCTCGCTCTTCACGCTTCAGCTGTGCTTCTGCTTCTCACTCTTCTTTGCGCTGCTGTGCCTCTCGCTCCTCACCCTTCAGCTGTGCTTTTGCTTCTCGCTCTTCTTTGCGCTGCTGTGCTACTCGCTCCTCATGCTTCAGTTGTGCTTCCAGCTGCAACTTCATTATTTCCAGCTTAACGCTGTGCCTGCTGCCGCTGGATCCCCTGCTGCTTCCACCAATGCTCAGGTGTTCTCCCACACTGGCAGGTGTTTGGGGCCGTTCCTCCCCCAAAGCTTCGTCTCGTGCCCTGAGCTGTGCCATTATCTCCAATCTTCTTTCTCCCACTCTGGCAGATCTCAGCTTTATTCCAAAATGGTCTGCTATTGCCTGTAACTGCGCCTTGGTGCATTCCTCCAGCACCTGTTCATCTCTAGTGTCAATAAACCTTGTTACTTTATCATCCTCCATTTTGTGCTATGAGTGATAATCTGCACCTGATCTCTAATACCACTGCCAAGTACCACCACTGCAACCTTTATTTCGATCGATATCCTGGCGAGGTCGCCAATGTTGGGGTTTACACTTACTCTCGGGTGATCAACAGTATACTTTCAATGTCACTCACCGTAGCCCTGCGGGTCTTCACTCTAATCCTCTCGGCGCCACTGCACGCCAGGAGAGTATCCCAGTCAATCCCAACCGGCCTCTGATTGAGAAGGAGTGGGAACACAACTCGTTCACTTAACTGTTATGTGCCCGCCCCAACAATAGGGCTTTACTATTAACCACAAGGTCGCCAACTGGTGTTTTCGGTGTCCAGTAACACGTCAGTGGACTGGTTGAATTGTGGTATCCTTGGCAAGGTCACACTCAATAGATCAGGAATCAGGCAGGTACTTACTTTTATCACTCTTTGCTTTCAAGTATAATATAGCCACAAGATAAATGGAGGGGATGATAGAAACACAAAAGTATTTTGTATTTTACTTAAAAATTCATTCAAAGATGTCACAAGGTCATATCAATTAATAATCAGCTGATCCAGGCGGGAGTCGGTCGTTCCCACGTATATTATACACTCACTGCGGTGGCAACACTCCCCCTCTCGTCAATGTCACAATCAGCTGAGCGCCCCCCTTCCGCGCGAAAGTTTATTGCTTGTTTCTCTAGCGGCACGCGCGCTGTTTCTTTAAGTTCTCAATGATCACTAGAAGTTCGTACACTCGATATTTGCAACAATAGCACGTATTACTTCGCTACACCGTACTTGGGCTCAAACAATCGTTTCTATAATAAATGCGACAATAATTCACTATAATGGTTTTACACACCGCCCTTCATTTCAATGGTAACTTATGAAGTATTTAACACTGGAGTTCTCAGTACTTCCTTTCGTGGGCGATAACACAATAAATCACTGCATTCACAAATGGTTGTTCAATGCACGAACACAGACATATATAATATAGATATATCAGACATCAATAAATGGTAAATAAATAGTTACTGGGCACATAGCCTAACTTCCAAATACTGACATAATATTATATATAATTTCTCACTACATGTTCACGTCAAAGTCTCATGAAAGAATTCTCAACACAGTAAATTCATCACTTAATCCGGGTGCCTGTACACACCAATAATAATATATATAAGTATCGTGAGTACTCTTGATAGTACTATTCTGCACACTGGTGCCTTACTGTGACATAGGTGAGACTTGCTCACGACATTCAAAATCCTCAGGCTAAATAATATAGCTGAATAATATAGCTGACTAAAGGGGAATGGGGAGGGAAACTAGAAACACCTACTTCCACCTATCCTGCGATGAGAGTTGAGTTGTAGCTCCTGGTCCTCGTGTCGGGAACGCCCCCACACACACGTTGTCGTGTCCTCCAGGAACCCAATCGCTGTCCCACCGTTTAGCGCGTCGTCTCCGTGCCTTCTTCCCTGCAGGTCCGTGCTCCTCCTCGACTTCTTGTAGGGTTGGAGTCGGTCTCCTGGCCGTCGACCTCTCCCAGCTACGGCTGTCCGCCTACTTCTCGGCTGCAGTCGTCCAGATTCCCAAATAGTCCTTGTCTTCCTCTGCTACCCAGTGGCTCTGGTCAGCCACTACGCCGTCACGAATGGGTGAACTGCCTCAGACGTCGATTACGTCACTGCACAGACTTCACTTCTTCTTGCACAGTACCTGTCCTGGAGCACTTGTTGCTCAATAACCGTCGATTCCCTCTCTGGTTCAACACATGAACTAAGGAAGACCTCACAGAGTACTGGCAGACTTCAGGTGACGCGTAAATTCCACGGGAGCGGGAAACAACTGTCAAACTGACAGGACCAATCGTCGCACGTCCAACCTCCTTGACGTGTCGTGTCTGACTGATGGCGCCAACGCGGCGCGCTGCCCGGACCCCCTTTCCTTCGTGACGTCACTTTCGCCACGGGAGGTTTTCATTGGCTCCCTGTGCCACATTGCTGTCGGTGACCAATCCGGTGTCACTGACGTCACACCGTTTTGGCGGGGAAACAGGAGAGCCAGCGCCATCTTGGCTTCCTAAAGGGCCTAAACCACAGGCCAAAATATTATTGTTTCACAAATTTCTCGGATCTCCGAGAACACTCCATTCTCCCACATATATCAAATTGATGCCTGCGACGTAGAGAACTCTTGGGTAAAGTGGACATGACTCTTACTGCAGGCGTGGGAGAAATATAAGGGGGGGAACACCGTCACATACCCCTCCCCTTAAAATAAGAGTCATGTCTGGTTAGTGTATACGGGATAGGGCATCTGCTACTACGTTGTCCTTCCCCTTGATGTGCTTGATTTCCAGCCGGTACTCTTGCAGTAACAACGCCCACCTCGTCAGGCGTTGGTTGGAGTTCTTCATTTTGTATAAAAAGGTGAGAGGGTTGTGATCTGTGTACACCAGAACAGGTCTCGCCCCTCCTCCCACGTACACATCAAAGTGCTTCAGGGCCATCACTAGCGCCAATGCCTCTTTCTCAACGGTGCTATAGGCCCGTTGGTATTTTACAAACTTCTTTGAGTAGAACGCTACTGGCCTATGTACTTCACTCCTTTCTTGAGCCAACATGGCCCCTATTCCAACGTCGCTGGCGTCTACGTACAGGATGAATCCGGCTGAAAAATCTGGAGATATTAATACCGGGGCCTCCGTCAACAATTTTTTGGTCTTTTCAAAAGACTCTTGGTAGGCCTCTCCCCATCTCCATCGTACATTCTTGGAGAGTAGCTCGGTTAAGGGATGCGCTACCGTGGAGAAATTCCTGCAGAACCCACGATAGTACCCTATCATCCCGAGGTACCTTAGCAACTCTTTACGCGTTCTGGGCACGGGGTATTCCTTAATGGCTGTTACTTTGTGATCAACAGGGGTGACTTCACCTTGGCCAATGACAAAACCAAGGTACTCTAAGTGAGCTTTCCCAAACTCGCTCTTGGCCAAATTTACAGTCAAGTTAGCCTCCTCTAGCCTTCTGAACAATTCTCTGAGTCTCTCCAAATGCGTCTTCCAATCGTCGGCGTACACGACGATGTCATCGATGTAAACTGTACAGCCTGCGGCGCCCCTTAGCAATTCATTCATCATACGCTGGAAGCAGCTGCCGCTGTTTTTCATTCCAAAGGGCACCACCTTGTACTGGTACAGCCCGTCAGGAGTTGCGAAAACTGATATCTTCCTGGCCTCAGGAGTCAAAGAGATCTGGTAGTACCCCTTGAGTAGATCTACCTTGGATACGTACCTTGCACTGCCCACCTGGTCAATGCAATCGCTCACCCTTGGCATGGGGTGAGAATCTGCCACTGTGATGGAGTTCACCCTCCTGTAATCTGTACAAAAGCGGTAGGTTCCGTCGCTTTTCCTCACCAACAAGCATGGGGAACTCCACTCACTTTTACTGGGCTCCGCAAGGTCGTTCTCAAGGAGATACTCCACCTCCTTTCTCATCAGCTCTCGCTTCTCCGGGCTCACCCTATATGCGCTCTGCTTGACGGGCCTGGCGTCCCTCACCTCCACCCCGTGCGTCACACTCTTGTGTCGTCGGGGCACGTCGGTAAAGAGGGAGGCATACTCCCTCAGTAGGTTCGTCAGGTCCGCGCTCTGTCGCCCTTCCAGATGTAGTAGCTTGTCCTTGATCTTCGCCAGACTCTCAGTGTTGGTGAGACGGGTGCCATCCGCCCTGGACCACTTTCCTTCCTCCTCCGGGAGTTCTTGGTCCACCTGCACGCACAGAACTGTCTTCTGCTGGGGTTCTCGGGTCACCGTTCCGTCCTGCCTGGCGGCTCCTCCTTCCACAGGGAAGAAAGGTTTCAGGCGGTCCACGTGACACACCTGCTTCTTGCGGGGTCTGTCCGGCTTCCCAATTTCGTACGACACAGGACCCAACCGCCATAGCACCTGGTATGGTCCCTCGAACCGCGACTCGGTGATCCTACCTTTACCTGGCAGCAAAACCATTACCTGGGACCCGACTTGGAAATCCCTCTGCGTAGCTCTCTTGTCGTACCACTCCGACATCTTACGCTGCGCCTCCTTCAGGTGTTTCCCAGCTAGTTCCTTCGCTAGAGTGAGACGTTCTTTGAACTTCTGGACATATTCATTCACCGTTCCCACGGTCGCTCCCGGTGTCCATTGTTCCCTCAGCATGGACAGAGGACTTCGCACCTCGTGTCCATACACTAGCTGGAATGGTGAGAATCCTAATGATTCTACCACCGCGTTACGTATGGTAAATAACGCGGGGTATACAGCCTCATCCCACTCAGCCCCCTGTTCTGCGCAGAATACTCTCAGAATGGTCTTCAAGGTGGAATGAAATCTTTCGATCGCCCCTTGCGACTGTGGTCGGTAGGGCGACGACCGAATCTGAGTCACTCCCCAATCTGTCACCGTCTGTCGGAACCACTTAGACTGAAATATACTTCCGCAGTCTGTCTGAATCTCTCTGGGCATCCCCACCCAAGAGAAAAATCGTTGTAGTTGGCCGGCTACTCCTTTCGACGTCAAACGTCGCATCGGGACGGCTTCTGGAAATCTGGTGGACGCACACATTATCGTCAGCAGGTAGGTATTCCCTCGCTTCGTTCTTGGCAAAGGACCCACTCCGTCAACTAACAGACGCTCGAATGCAGGACCAAACGCTGGAACAGGGATCAATGGGGCCTTCGGTATCGCGGATTGGCTCTTCCCTGCCCTCTGGCATGGTAAGCACGTCTTACAATAGCGCCTCACTTCGGCGTCCATACCTGGCCAGTAGAAATAATCCCTGATCCTTCGCAGCGTCTTGGTCACCCCCAGGTGACCTGCAGAGTCCACGGAGTGCGATAGGTCCAACACGGCCGCTCTGCACTGGGCCGGCAACACTACCTGGTGCCTCGTACTTAGAGACTCTTCTCTGGCCTCCATCCTCACAGGTCTCCACTGTCTCATCAGCATGCCGTCTTGAATGTAAAAATGGGTAGCCCTCTCAGGACCAACACGTCCTCCTTTGGCCTCACTAATCAATTCGGGGAACTCCATCTGCTGCAACTCTCCAAGACGGGTGCGGTCTACCCCTAGAGAACTGGTGAGGGTCACCTGCAACTCACCATTTGGGCTGTCTTCGCCCTCCGCTCGTTCTCCGGGTCCTATGAAGAGGTGATCTATTCCCAGGCTGTCGGACGTCTCCTCAGCCCCATCAGATCCACAACCTCCTTGTTCTTCGCATTGTCTCGGCATCACAGCACAAACTGGGAACGCCACCGGGGCGATTCCCTTCTCGTCCCCACAGGCGTTTAACACTCCGCCTGTCTCCTTGTATTGTTCTAGGCACTCTTCGCCTTTCACGAGATTCGGGAGGACATATCCTCCACATGCGTCATTTCCCAAGATGACCTGTGCCTCCATCTTGGGCATTGATGTACAGACCCCCACCACAAGGGTCTGGCAGCCATAATCGGAATTCAAAGTTACCTGGTGTAGGGGCATCCTCACTGGGCCTCCCACAGTGGTCACACTTGCCACCCCCACACTGGTACTCTCGTAACCCTCGGGGAACAGGGTTTCACTCACCAGGGTAAAATCGGCCCCAGTGTCTCTCAATATTTTCACTGGGATGGGGTCTGCGTCCTCCATCCTTACGGTTCCCTGACACACGAATGGGCGAATTCTCTTCTCCCCACTCAGCACGGGTTCATCCCGCACCCTCTCGGCCATCTGGTCCTCGAACCTCACTAAAGCAACGTGCCCCCGCTGCTTAGGGCGTCTGCATTCCCGCGCGACGTGTCCGATTATTCCGCAGTTGTAGCAGCGGACCCTCGCCGGAGACCATCCGCCACCACTCGCCTTAGCGCTGCCTCCTGAGGCCGTCGCTCCCTGTGTCTTTCTCGCACCATTTGTCGACTCCTTTGTCGCAGCAACAGCTCCTGAGCTCTCCGCTTGGTTCTTCTTTATCGGCTCTACAGCACCTTTTGATCCTCTGTTGTCCCAACTCGAGAGGTGGGACTTGGGGGAACTCGCTCCTGTCCTCCATCTATCCGTCCTCCTATAATTCCTACTGTTATCGGAGTATACGGGTGATCGGTGCTGTCCCTCTCGACGTGGGCGTAATGCTTCTTCTAGCATGTCGACTCTGTCGGCTGCGGCCCTCAGATCCTTTATGTCTGCCTCCTTTACTCTCACCCTGATCTCAGGAGAGAGCACGGACATAAACTTTTCCATAACCATTAGCTCCTTGACCTCTTCAACCGACCTCCTTCCTTCAGAGTCCAGCCACTTAAGGAACTTTCTCTCCATGTCCCTCGCCGTCTCCGCATAAGACTTTCCTGGCGAACGGGTACATTCCCTGAACCTCTTCCTGTAACATTCCGGCGTGAGCTTGAAGGAATGGAGCACAGCTCTCTTTACCGCATCGTAGTTGGTGCATTCTTGGAAGTCGAGCATAGTGTAGGCTTCACGAGCTTCACCTGTGAGTCTCCCTTGAACTAGCTCCGCCCACTCCGCCCTCGGCCACCTCTTCAAAGCAGCAACCCTCTCAAAATGGTCGAAGAAACTTTCGGCTTCATTAGGCACAAAGACCGGCAGATTTCGTTCCCTCACTCGTCGGTCTTCCTGTTGCGGCGGAGCAGGGGCACCTAGTCCTAGTTCAGCTCGATCCAGCTCCACATCCTTGTTGGCTTCTATTTCCTGTTGTCTCATCCTAGCTTCTCGCTCGTGTTCTTCCCTGCGTAGCTGTGCTTCTCGCTCTTGTTCTTCCCTGCGCTGCTGTGCTTCTCGCTCCTCACGCTTCAACTGTGCTTCTCGCTCTTCACGCTTCAGCTGTGCTTCTGCTTCTCACTCTTCTTTGCGCTGCTGTGCCTCTCGCTCCTCACCCTTCAGCTGTGCTTTTGCTTCTCGCTCTTCTTTGCGCTGCTGTGCTACTCGCTCCTCATGCTTCAGTTGTGCTTCCAGCTGCAACTTCATTATTTCCAGCTTAACGCTGTGCCTGCTGCCGCTGGATCCCCTGCTGCTTCCACCAATGCTCAGGTGTTCTCCCACACTGGCAGGTGTTTGGGGCCGTTCCTCCCCCAAAGCTTCGTCTCGTGCCCTGAGCTGTGCCATTATCTCCAATCTTCTTTCTCCCACTCTGGCAGATCTCAGCTTTATTCCAAAATGGTCTGCTATTGCCTGTAACTGCGCCTTGGTGCATTCCTCCAGCACCTGTTCATCTCTAGTGTCAATAAACCTTGTTACTTTATCATCCTCCATTTTGTGCTATGAGTGATAATCTGCACCTGATCTCTAATACCACTGCCAAGTACCACCACTGCAACCTTTATTTCGATCGATATCCTGGCGAGGTCGCCAATGTTGGGGTTTACACTTACTCTCGGGTGATCAACAGTATACTTTCAATGTCACTCACCGTAGCCCTGCGGGTCTTCACTCTAATCCTCTCGGCGCCACTGCACGCCAGGAGAGTATCCCAGTCAATCCCAACCGGCCTCTGATTGAGAAGGAGTGGGAACACAACTCGTTCACTTAACTGTTATGTGCCCGCCCCAACAATAGGGCTTTACTATTAACCACAAGGTCGCCAACTGGTGTTTTCGGTGTCCAGTAACACGTCAGTGGACTGGTTGAATTGTGGTATCCTTGGCAAGGTCACACTCAATAGATCAGGAATCAGGCAGGTACTTACTTTTATCACTCTTTGCTTTCAAGTATAATATAGCCACAAGATAAATGGAGGGGATGATAGAAACACAAAAGTATTTTGTATTTTACTTAAAAATTCATTCAAAGATGTCACAAGGTCATATCAATTAATAATCAGCTGATCCAGGCGGGAGTCGGTCGTTCCCACGTATATTATACACTCACTGCGGTGGCAACACTCCCCCTCTCGTCAATGTCACAATCAGCTGAGCGCCCCCCTTCCGCGCGAAAGTTTATTGCTTGTTTCTCTAGCGGCACGCGCGCTGTTTCTTTAAGTTCTCAATGATCACTAGAAGTTCGTACACTCGATATTTGCAACAATAGCACGTATTACTTCGCTACACCGTACTTGGGCTCAAACAATCGTTTCTATAATAAATGCGACAATAATTCACTATAATGGTTTTACACACCGCCCTTCATTTCAATGGTAACTTATGAAGTATTTAACACTGGAGTTCTCAGTACTTCCTTTCGTGGGCGATAACACAATAAATCACTGCATTCACAAATGGTTGTTCAATGCACGAACACAGACATATATAATATAGATATATCAGACATCAATAAATGGTAAATAAATAGTTACTGGGCACATAGCCTAACTTCCAAATACTGACATAATATTATATATAATTTCTCACTACATGTTCACGTCAAAGTCTCATGAAAGAATTCTCAACACAGTAAATTCATCACTTAATCCGGGTGCCTGTACACACCAATAATAATATATATAAGTATCGTGAGTACTCTTGATAGTACTATTCTGCACACTGGTGCCTTACTGTGACATAGGTGAGACTTGCTCACGACATTCAAAATCCTCAGGCTAAATAATATAGCTGAATAATATAGCTGACTAAAGGGGAATGGGGAGGGAAACTAGAAACACCTACTTCCACCTATCCTGCGATGAGAGTTGAGTTGTAGCTCCTGGTCCTCGTGTCGGGAACGCCCCCCCACACACGTTGTCGTGTCCTCCAGGAACCCAATCGCTGTCCCACCGTTTAGCGCGTCGTCTCCGTGCCTTCTTCCCTGCAGGTCCGTGCTCCTCCTCGACTTCTTGTAGGGTTGGAGTCGGTCTCCTGGCCGTCGACCTCTCCCAGCTACGGCTGTCCGCCTACTTCTCGGCTGCAGTCGTCCGGATTCCCAAATAGTCCTCGTCTTCCTCTGCTACCCAGTGGCTCTGGTCAGCCACTACGCCGTCACGAATGGGTGAACTGCCTCAGACGTCGACTACGTCACTGAACAGACTTCACTTCTTTTTGCACAGTACCTGTCCTGGAGCACTTGTTGCTCAATAACCGTCGATTCCCTCTCTGGTTCAACACATGAACTAAGGAAGACCTCACAGAGTACTGGCAGACTTCAGGTGACGCGTAAATTCCACGGGAGCGGGAAACAACTGTCAAACTGACAGGACCAATCGTCGCACGTCCAACCTCCTTGACGTGTCGTGTCTGACTGATGGCGCCAACGCGGTGCGCTGCCCGGACCTCCTTTCCTTCGTGACGTCACTTTCGCCACGGGAGGTTTTCATTGGCTCCCTGAAGCCACATTGCTGTCGGTGACCAATCCGGTGTCACTGACGTCACACCGTTTTGGCGGGGATACAGGAGTGCCAGCGCCATCTTGGCTTCCTAAAGGGCATAACCACAGGCCAAAATATTATTGTTTCACAAATTTCTCGGCTCTCCGAGAACAATCCATTCTCCCACATGTATCAAATTGATGCCTGCGACGTAGAGAACTCTTGGGTAAAGTGGACATGACTCTTACTGCAGGCATGGGAGAAATATAAGGGGGGGAACACCGTCACAACACACATACAAACACACACACACACACACACACACACACACACACACACACACACACACACACACACACACACACACACACACACACACACACACACACACACATTGACCCACGAAGACTGCCCAAATATGAATACCATCATCCGCACCAGTTGGTGTTCCCAGGCAGGTCACTCATCCAAGTACTAACCAAAGTCAACGTTTCTTAACTTGGCTGATGTGGTGAGAAGCAGTGTTCTCAAGGTGCAAAAATGTGAAAAAAAAGTCAAAGTAAGGCTGTTGCTATTATATACAAATAGTAGCCAATCACATGTCAGTGAGTTAGGGAATGAGTGGGTCAAGATAATGGTAACTGTGGCGGAGGATACTCACACATACCAGCTAATTCTCTATTAATGATAGTGCTTATAGCAACTATTTAGTCAACATGTAACCAACAACAAATGGACTGTTGCTCCAAAATGGAAATGTTGGCATGCTATTGATTTCGCACAAATTGCATACAAATGCCACCCACTTACCGGTAATTAAAGAACCTAAGCAAAACTCTTCAAAGAATAAATGACTAATCTTAGGCTCTCCTAATCTCATAAAAAAGATATGCTCTCTTAGGCTTCATTTAGTTAATAAATGTAACATCATTGACTCAGGGGACAGGCAGATTATATATACACATGTTAGGCTTATAACACCTACCCCCACAAGGTCCACCTAGTGACTAACCCTCGCTAACTCACCAGGATGCAAGTAGCTCACTAACTCCTGGATACCTTTTTACTGCTAAGTGAATAGATGCATTAAGTGAAAGAAAACGCTACCAACAATAACAACCCTGTCCGACCGGGATTCGAACCCTTGAATCCCCGATTGTCAGTCGTGAAGGAACAAGTCATTCATTTATGTGTACTCACCTATTTGTGCCAGCAGGATCGAGCATTAATCTTGGAGTGTGTCCTTTTAGCCGTCGGTTGTTTAAAGCAGTGACTCCTGGCTTATTTCCCTAAACCTAATCCTAATCCTAACCTATAATCTAAACTAACCTAAACCTAATCCTAACCTATAATCTAAACTAACCTAAAACCTAAGCTAACCTAACTGCCTAATGGAGTTTATATTCTTATTATTTATAACCTATAGTTATCAAAGGTTTATAAAGGTTATTTAAGGAACAAGTTTATCTTTTATTTAATATAATATATTTTATATTTTATAATAATATTTTATAATAATATTTTAGAATAATATTTTTATAATAATATTTTATAATAATTTTCTTTAATATAGTTTTAAATTTTTTTTAATAAATTTTAAATTTTCTTAAAAAATTAAATAAATATTTAATATAATTTAATATATTAAAGTTTATATATAATATACAGTAATATATAATATATAATATACAGGTTTATAAAGTAATGGTTGATTAGGTTAGGTTAATTTAGGTTAGTTAGGTTTATATATTTTAGTTATATACAAGTAATATTTAATCCATTTAAGTAATAAATAAACTCCATTTAAATTTAGACTCTAAATCTAAGTCTAAACTTAGAACTAGATTAACTAGATTTTTAACTCCAATTAAATTGGAGTTAAATTAATTTAAAATTCCCTCTCTGGTTCAACACATGAACTAAGGAAGACCTCACAGAGTACTTTTATCAAGTATTTTATTTAGTATTTTATCAAGAAAATAAAATTGTAATTTAATTACACCCAGTTCATCCGTACCTCTCTCCCTCCCTTCCTCCCTCTGTTACCTGTGACACGAAGTTATCCGCGTATCTTAGGGATTTCCGTGTATCTTAGGGATTTAGGGTTATCAATGGGGTTTTGGGTCCAGGAAGCCATTTGTGTCCCCTCAAATTGCCTCCCTTATCCCCAACCACCTAGTTTCGAATCCCATATCACACGGATTCACCAATCACACGGAAATGTATCCGTGTGATCAATCCGTGTGACTATCTGTGATTGTCTGTGATACACGGACATGTTTCCATGGATACACGGACATGTGTATCTATGGGGTTCTGGGTCCAGGAAGCCATTTGTGTCGACCCAAATTGCCTCCCTTCTCCCCACCTGAAATCCAGGTGGATTTCCAGACCTGACCGAGGTCAGTGGATCCAGGTATCCGTCCGTGAGCCCCCGGATTTCAACCCTTCCCCACATTCCAAGGGGCAGTCAATCAATTTCGGCTATCCAGAGAAACTATCGAAACTGATGCTTCTACAGGAGAGGACATTACAGAAATCTATCTGTGCCCTGTAGTTGCAACCGTTGCGACAGGCTCGAACGCAGGTCTATCCGGATTAAGAACATGTTCTATCCGACTAGGCCACGCTGGAGTTGCCTTCTGAATCAAATTTGGCACCTGTATTTATACCTCGGAGCAAGCGGGGAGAGGTAGTGTCTATTTATAAACAATTGCAATGACTGACATGAAGTTGTGAGTTTGTATTGACAGTTAAAAATAAATGGCAGCGTTATTCGATGAGGTTGCTGTCCAGTGAAGCAGTGTCATGAATGAAAGAATATAGGAGAATTTAGGCTAACTGACTGACATGTGTATGTTTAAAAGTGTGTATTAATTAATATTTAGTGTTGTGTGTCCAAAAGAGGCGAACGGTTTGCTGGGAAAATATAGCCTTATCGCCGCCTTTTTCTCTGTTTGACGGGGATTGAGGGGGGGGGGGGGGGGGTAACAGTGGTGTTGGGAGGGGAGTAGGGATATGGCGGCCACCGTTGGGGGAAGGTTGGTGGTAGGGGGGTTCAGGGGAGCTATCGTGGGTAGCTCCCCTGTCCTGTGGGTAGTCATGGGTAGGGGGGGTGAGGGGGGGGGGAAGGGAGAGATGGCAGTTAGGTATTTAAACTTACTTTTTTGAGATAGGTTATATATGGTAAGGTGTTTAGGACGGAATAAGAAAAGTGTTTGGGGCTGAGTTGAGTATATTAGTTATTGTGATTCATGTTAGAAAGAATGTAGGTGCTTGAAATGTTTAAAGGTTTGTTAATGATTCATTTGTTTAATACTGTATGAATTAACGGTAAGTGAACACTGGAGATTGATATTCAACAGCATATTGAGTGGACAAGTTTAAGCAGGCAGGCAGGCAGGCAGTAATTGTACTGTACTATTCAGTAATTGGCATATTTTCGGTATAAAAAGACGTAATTTCAAACTGCAAATACGTGCAGAGAGCCAGAATTTGGCTCCAAAATATGGCTCAAGCGTTGAATTTGGGATGTTTGGGATATTTTGAAAACAGCAGGGGGGGTTTGGGCAAAATGTGACCCATCGCGGCTCTCAGTAATTCGCATATTTTCGGTGTAAAAAATCGTAACTTCAAACTGCGAATACGTGCAGAGAGCCAGAATTTGGCTCCAAAATATTGTTCAAGGGTCAAATTTGGGATGTTTGGGATATTTTTAAAACTGCAAGGAGGGGATGGGACAGAATGTGATCCAACGCCGCTTTCAGTAATTAGCATATTTTCGGTGTAAAAAGTCGTAATTTCAAACTGCGAATACGTCCAGAAAGCAAGAATTTGGCTCCAAAATATGGCTAAAGCGTCGAATTTTGGATGTTTGGAATATTTTTAAAATTGCAGGGAGGGGATGGGACAGAATGTGATCCAACGCCGCTCTCAGTAATTAGCATATTTTCGGTGTATAAAGTCGTAATTTTAAACTGCGAATACGTGCAGAAAGCAAAATTTGGCTCCAAAATATGGCTCAAGCGTTGAATTTGGGATGATTGGGATATTTTGAAAACTGGAGGGGGGGGTTTCGGCAAAATGTGACCCATCGCCACTCTCAGTAATTTGCGTATTTTCGGTGTAAAAATTCGTAACTTCGAACTGCGAATACGTGCAGAGAGCCAGAATTTGGCTCCAAAATATTGTTCAAGGGTCGAATTTGGGATGTTTGGGATATTTTGAAAAATGCAGGGAGGGTTTGGACAAAATATGATCCAACGCCGCTTTCAGTAATTGGCATATTTTCGGTAAAAAAAGTCGTAATTTCTAACTGCGAATACGTGCAGAGAGCCAGAATTTGGCTCCAAAATATTGTTCAAGGGTCGAATTTGGGAAGTTTGGGATATTTTGAAAACTGCAGGGAGGGATTGGGTCAAAATGTGATCCATCGCTGCTCTCAGTAATTGGCATATTTTCGGTATAAAAAGGCGTAATTTCAAACTGCGAATACGTGCAGAGAGCCAGAATTTGGAGCCAGAATTTTGAATTTGGAGCCAGAATTTGACTGTGTATGGAGTCAGCCTCCACCACATCACTGCCTAATGCATTCCATCCGTTAACTACTCTGACACTGAAAAAGTTCCTTCTAACGTCTCTACGTTATGTGGGTACTCAGTTTCCACCTGTGTCCCCTTGATCGTGTCCCACCAGTGTTGAATAGTTTATCCTTGTTTACCCGGTAAATTCCTCTGAGGATTTTTTAGGTTGTGATCATGTCTTCCCTTACTCTTTTGTCTTCTAGTGTCGTAGTGAACACCACGCCAAGTGTAGTGAACATTACGCCAAGGGTAGTGAACACCACGCCAAGGGTAGTGAGCGCCACACCAAGGGTAGTGAAAACCATGTCAAGGGTAGTGAACAGCACGCCAAGTTCAGTGAACACCACTCCACGTTCAGTGAATACCACGCCAAGGGTAGTGAACACCACGCCAAGTTCAGTGAACACCACGCCACGTTCAGTGAATACCACGCCAAGGGTAGTGAACACCACGCCAAGTTCAGTGAACACCACGCCACGTTCAGTGAACACCACGCCAAGGGTAGTGAATCTAAGGGTAGTGAACACCATGCGAATGGTAGTGAACACCAAGCAAATGGTTTAAAAATATCTCAAACATCCCAAATTCAACCCTTGAGCCTCATTTTGGAGCCAAATTCTGGCTCTCTGCATGTATTCGCAGTTTGAAACTACGAATTTTTATACCGAAAAAGGCCAATTATTGAAAACGGCAATGGATCACACTTTGCCCAAACCCTCCCAGCAGTTTTCAAAATATCCCAAACATCCCAAATTCGACGCTTGAAATATATTTTGGAGCCAAATTCTGGCTCTCTGCACGTATTCGCAGTTTGAAATTATAATTTTTATACGGAAAATATGCCAATTACTGAGAGCGGCGATAGGTCACATTTTGCTCAAACACGCGTGCAGTTTTCAAAATATCAGAAACATCCCAAATTCGACCCTTGAGCCATATTTTGGAGGCAAATTCCAACTTTCTGCGCGTATTCGCAGTTTGAATTTTCGACGTTTTATACCGAAAATATGCAAATTACTGAAAGCGTCATTGAATCATATTTTGCACAAACCCTCCCCGCAGTTTTCAAAATATACCAAACATCCCAAATTCAACGCTTGAGCCATATTTTCGAGACAAATTCTGGCGCTCAGCACGTATTCGCAGTTTGACATTTCGACTTTTTATACCAAAATACGCCAATTACTGAGAGCTGCGATGGGTCACATTTTGCCCAACCCCCCCCCCCCTCCCCCTGCAGTTTGCAAAATGTCCAAAACAACACAAATTCGCCCCATGAGCCATATTATTGAGCCAAATTTTGGCTTTCTGCACGTATTCGCAATTTGAAATTACGACATTTTATACGGAAATAATGCCAATTACTGAAAGCAGCGATGGATCACATTTTGCCCAAACCCTCCTTGCAGTTTTCAAAATATCCCAAACATCCCAAATTCGACGCTTAAGCTATATTTTTGAGCCAAATTTTGGCTCTCTGCACGTATTCGCAGTATGAAATTATGATTTTTATACTTATAATGTACCAATTACTTAGAGTGGCGATGGGTCACATTTTGCCCAAACCCCCGTGCAGCTTTCAAAATATCCAAACATCCCAAATTCGATCCTTGAGCCTTATTTTGGAGCCAAATTGTGGCTCTCTGCTAGTATTTGCAGTTTGAAATTACGAATTTTTATACCGAAAATATGCCAAATACTGAGTGCGGCGATGGATCACATTTTGCCCAAGCCCCCCCTGAAGTTTTCAAAATATCCTAAACATCCCAAATTCGACCTTTGAGCCTCATTTTGGAGCCAAATTCTGGCTCTCTGCACGTATTCACAGTTTGAAATTACGATTTTATACCGAAAATATGCCAATTACTGAGAGCGGCGATGAATCACATTTTGCCCAAACCCTCCCTGCAGTTTTCAAAATATCCCAAACATCCCAAACCCGACGCTTAAGCTATATTTTGGAGCCAAATTTGGGCTCTCTGTACGTATTCGCCGGTTTAAATTACGAATTTTTATACTGAAAATAAGCCAATTGCTGAAAGCAGCGATGGATCACATTTTCTCCAAACTCTCCCTGCAGTTTTCCAAATATCCCAAACATCCTAAATTGGACGCTTGAGCCATATTTTGTTGCCAAATTCTGGCTCTCTGCACATATTCGCAGTTTGAAATTACGACTTTTTATACCGAAAATATGTCAATTACTGAGACCGGCGATAGGTCACCTTTTGTTCAAACCCCTCCTGCAGTTTTTAAATATCTCAAACATCCCAAATTCGACCCTTGAGCCTTATTTTGGAGCCAAATTCTGGCTCTCTGCATGTATTCGCAGTTTGAAATTACGACATTTTATACCGAAAAAATGCCAATTATTGAAAGCGGCAATAGATCAAATTTTGCCCAAACCCTCCCTGTAGTGTTTAAAATATCCCAAACATCCCAAATTCGACGCTGGAGCTATATTTAGGAGCCAAATTCTGGCTCACTGCACGTATTCGCAGTTTGAAATTACGACGTTTTGTACTGAAAGTATGCTAATTACTTAGAGCTGCGATGGGTCACATTTTGCCCGAACCCACTCTGCAGTTTTCAAAATATCCCAAACGTCCCAACTTTGACGCTTGAGCTATATTTAGGAGCCAAATTCTGGCTTTTTGCACGTATTTGCAATATGAAATTACGATTTTTATACCGAAAATATGCCAATTACTGAAAGAAGCGATGCATCACATTTAGCCCAAAACCTCCTTGTATTTTTCAAAATATCCAAAACATCCCAAATTCGATGCTTGAGTCATAATTTGGAGCCAAATTCTCGATCTCTGCAAGTATTCGCAGTTTGAAATTACGACATTTTATACTGAAAATATGTCAATTTAAAGAGAGCGGCGATGGATCACATTTTGCCCAAACCCTCCCTGCAGTTTTCAAAATATCCCAAACATCCCAAATTCGACCCTTGAGGTATATTTTGGAGCCAAATTTTTACATCAAATCAAAAAACGAGGTTGCGTATTATTTTGATCATTAAAAAGACATATGAAAACGTTGTTTCCAATTCAAATGATAAAAATCAATGTATTTTGATAAGAATTACCTAAACTGTTCCTGAATTTCCGTATATATTACTGTAGGAAGAGGTACTCGTAAAACCGCTTTAATCCGGCTGAAACGTAGAAATATGCAATAAAACAGAATTTCACTCCTAATCAATACCTAACTCACTATTTTAACGAGGTAAAAATAGTTGATTGAAAAACTTGTATTTAAGGTTAATTTGCAACTATTTACGTGTTTGAATCATATATATCGTAAATTTATTGAATTAATGGCAAAAAAAAAGAAAATTATTGAAAACGCGGAAAAACGGCCAAATATTGTCAAAATCGTTGATGTATGGATGAAATCTTATAAAGGAAACAACGATGAAAAACCTCAAAGTATTGGTAAATTCGATGATTTTATATTCAAAGCACAATGCAAGAAAACTTGCTTAAAAACGCAATATTATGTGAAATTCTGAGATTTGTAGGCAAAATCACATATAGTGGGACAAAATGAAGTATTATCAAACTATTAATAAATTCGAACATTTTTACCTATATGCACTCTACATGGAAACGTGAAAAAAGTCACTATAATACCAAATTTGAGAATTTTTACATCAAATCATAGAGCGAGGTTGCGAATTATTTTGATCATTAAAAAGGCATATGGAAACATTGTTTCCAATTCAAATGATAAAAATCAATGTGCTTTCTTTAGAATTACCTAAAATGTTCCTGAATTTCCGTTTATATTACCGAAAGAAGAGGTACTCGTAAAACCGCTTTAATCCGGCTGAAACGTCGAAATATACAATAAAAAGAGAAAATCTCTCCTAATCAATATCTTACTCACTATTTTAACGAGGTACAAATAGTTGATTGAAAATCAAATATTGAAGGGTAATTTGCAATTCATTACGTGTTTGCATCATGTTTATCGTAAATTTAATGAATTAATGACAATAAACCGAAAATGCTTGAAAACGTGGAAAAACGACCAAATATGGCCAAATCAATGCTATTTGGATGAAATTTCATAAAGGAAATAACGATGAAAAACCTCAAAATATTGCTAGATTCGATGATTTTATGTACAAGGCACAATGCAAGAAAACTTGCTTAAAAACGCAATATTATGTGAAACTCTGAGATTTGTAGGCCAAATCACAAATAGAGAGACAAGATGAAGTAGTATCTTCAATTGTTTCAGTAAGTTCTAACATTTTTACCTAAAATCACCCTACTTGAAAAACGTGCAAAAAGTCACTATATTACCAAATTCGAGGATTTTTACCTCAAATCAGAGAGGTTGCGTATTATTTTGATCATTAAAAAGGCATATGAAAAAGATGTTTTCAATTCAAATGATAAAAATCAATGTGTTTACTTTAGAATTACCTAAAATGTTCCTGAATTTCCGTTTATTTCTGAATTCGTAAAACTGCTCTAATCCGGCTGAAACGTCGAAATATGCAATAAAAACAGAAATTCTCTCCTAATCAATATCTTACTCACTATTTTAACGAGGTACAGATAGTTGATTTAAAATGAAGTATTTGATTTTAATTTCCAATTAATTACGTGTTTGCATCATATTTAACGTAAATTTATTGAGTTAATGGCAATAAACCGAAAAAGCTTGAAAATGCGAAAAAAACAGCAAAATATTGCCTAAATCGTTGATATTTGGATGAAATTTTATAAAGGAAACAACGATGAAAAACCTCAAAGTTTTGCAAAATTCGATGATTTTATGTACAAAGCACAATGCAAGAAAACTTGCTTAAAAACGCAATATTATGTGAAATTCTGAGATTTGTAGGCCTAATCACATATAGTGGGACAACATGAGGTAGTACCAAAATATTAGTAAATTGGAACATTTTTACCTAAAATCACTCTACATGAAAAACGTGAAAAAAGTCACTAAAATACCAAATTCAAGGATTTTTACATAAATTCATAGAGGGAGGTTGCGTATTATTTTGATCATTAAAAAGGCATATGAAAACGTTGTTTCCAATTCAAATGATAAAATCAATGTGTTTTCTTTAGAATTACCTAAAATGTTCCTGAATTTTCGTATACTCGTAAAACCGCTTTAATTCGGCTGAAATGTCGACATATGCAATAACAACAGAAAATCTCTCCTAATCAATATCATACTCACTATTTTAAAACACTTTGATGCAACCGGACCGTATATATATGGCCAACTCGGCCAACGGGTTCCGCGCCCGCGCCGTAAATAGCCGGCCGATCTAAAAAACAACATCTTCTTCTTCTTGATAGCAGGTGCAGTTTGCATGAAGGGTTTGTCCTCCCGATGACTGCACCAGTACAGATGTTGGTAGAGGCGTTTATGCTGAAGATGATAAGAGTTTCAAAAGTGCTTGTTGCGTTGTGCTGTAGACAGACAAGCGGCGACTAAAACAGAGGTGGATGTTAGAGGGAGACTTGCCGCACCGTAGGGCGGTGTGTTGTGTTTATGGCGTCAGCTGATCCTTGGTGTTGCGACGAGGCAGTTGTTGTCTGTGTTTAGCCGTTGGTGGCGCCAGGTATAAATGTGGCGCGGGTCAGATGTGACCCAATTTGTTGGTCGATTGGAGATATTTAGCCAGTGCTTTGACTATTTGGTATTTTTCTTGTAACGAGTGGTCACCGCCTCCTAATATATGCTCGATGGTAAAGGGTATTTTAAGTGAGATAAGTTCTTGTTTGAAATTTACTCTGGCACTATAGTGTCGGAAGCAATGTAGGAGATAGTGTTCGATTGTTTCAGGCACCTGACAGTGGATGCAGAGTTCGTTGATGTCTGTTCTGTACTTAGAGCTGTGTGCTGATAGTTTGGTGTGTCCCAGCCTTAATCTGGTCATCGCTATATCAATTTCTCTGCTTTTATATCTAACGTGTTTCCAAGTTTCCCATTTCTTTTTAATGGACCCATAGTACAAAGGTGAGCATGACGTTTTCCATTTCGTCGCAAAATCTTGGGTGATGGTATTTTTGAAGGCTCCTTTACGTGCAACATGAGGAATTGGATGACGGGTAATGTGAGGTGTGTTGTGCATTGCTTTGGCTAGTTGATCTACTAGTTCATTATGGAGAATACCACAATGTGCTGGGACCCATTGGATAGAGGTATCATAACCGTTCAATCGATGTTCATGAAGAAGTTGAAGACATGGGTAAACAAACTCCTTGCACGTTTTTGAAGAGTACGTAATTGCTTGAATCGCACTCTTGGAGTCACTGCAGATTGTATATGTCCCGACTGGTAATGTTGTGATTATTTGGAGAGCTTGATATAAGGCATATAATTCAGCTGTGAAAACAGATAGTTGGTTTGGTAACCGCCATCCCTGCTTGAGATGGTATTCCGGTATCCATACAGCGCTAGTGACCGAGGGTACGTTGTTCATGAAGATGCGAGATCCATCTGTATAAATCGCTGTGGTATTTGGGTAGCAATTTTTCATTGTTGAGAGAAAGACTGAGGCTATGGCTGAGTTTGGTGCAGACTTTGGAATGTTGTTTTCGAGTTGTATTGCTGTATTAGGAGTTGTATAAAGCCAGGGTGGAATAGGGGGAACAGTAAGTTGGGTTTCCGAGTTTTGGAGTAGAGAGAGGTCTATATTGAGGTTATTTGTAGCCCGTGTGAGGAAAGGTTGTGAGTGATTGGTTGGGAAGCGGGGGGTTATGTGGGTTAACTGTTGGGTTAATTTTTGATCTGTATGGGTGTGTCTGGTGAGCAGTGGTACAGAGTGACAGATAGTTGGCACACATTATGTCTCGTCTGGTGGCTAGGCTTGTGAGGCCCGTTTCCCCGTAAAGTCCGAGGATAGGAGTGGAACGCATTGCGCCACATATAAGTCGCATGGCATTGTTTTGGATGACCTCTAGGCTCTGTAGGTTAGTAGGCGCAGCCGATGCATATGCTTGGCAACAATAGTCTAGTTGGCTGCGAATGTAGGTTGTATAGAAACGGAGCAGGATTTTATGGTGTGCTCCCCAGGTGGTGCCAGTGAGGGCTTTAAGTATGGCGAGTCGGGGTTGTGTCGTCTGTTTAAGGTGTTGAATGTGTGCTTTCCAGGTAAGTGAGGGCGAGTCTAAGTGCATGCCAAGGTATTTATGTTCTCGTACGTGTTGGATGGGAGTGTTGTGTATTGTGAGGGTGGGTAGATGAACGAGTCTTTTTTTAGTGAAAATTTGATAATAGGTTTTGGTAGTACTAACTTGAAGGCCCCATTGTTGTGTCCAATCTATGAGGTGATCAAGTGCTGTTTGCATTGTTGAGACTGTATTAGGTAAGGCGTTGTCTGAATAATACAGTGTTAAGTCGTCGGCGTACGCCGAGAGGTTAACAGGATGGGTGTTAGGCAAATCTGCTAAGAATGCAGCAAAAAGGGTTGGGCTTAGTATGGAGCCTTGTGGGACACCCGTTTGTATTGGGATGTCATCGGAAAACTCGCCTTGTATATAGACTTTAGAGGTCATGTTCGTAAGATAAGATTTTAACCATAAAAGTAATCTTCCCTGTACGCCTAAACGCGCAAGCTTTGCGAGGAGGCAAGTATGAGGAATGCTATCAAAAGCTCCTTTGAGGTCTAAGTAGACAACAAGACAATATTTACTGCTTCTGAGAGAGGTGCGGATTTCATGTTCAAGGCAAAGTATTTGATCGAGTGTGGAGCATTGCGGTCGAAATCCAGCTTGGAGTGACGGTATAATATTATTATATTCTAGATACCATTGGAGGCGAGTATGTACTAGTCTTTCCATGACTTTACTGAGGCATGATAGTAGGGAAATAGGTCTATATGACGCAGGTTGGGATGGGTCTTTTCCTGGTTTAAGGAACGGAAGAATAATACTGGTCTGCCATTGTGAAGGAATATTTCCGTGAGTCCAGCATAGATTGTAATAGTTTAGGAGAGTACTATGTGCAGTTGATGGGAGATGTTTTATGAGTTCATATGGAATTCCATCCTCTCCAGGTGCCTTGCCAAGAGGTAGGCGGGTTAAGGCTAATTGTAGCTCGCTTAAGGTGTACATGTTGTCGACGCCAGGCATGGGTAGCAGTATGGCACGGTCAATTTCTTGTCTGAGGGGGAGTTCTTGGGCATGAAAGAAGGGTGTTGAGAGGGTAACTTTAAGACATTCAGCAAGAACATTTGCACGCTCCTGAGGTGTTTGACAGAGTGAACCGTTGATCGTCAGGGGGAACGAAGGGAATGTTGGGCGACCTTTAATGCTGTTAAATGTAGCCCAGACTTTTGAATGTGGCGTAGTGGGTGTGAGGCTATCACAAAATTTTGCCCATGATGCTCGCTTTGCTGACAGTATGGTTTTTTTTGGCTTCTGCTGTAGCCCGCCGGAGATTAACCCAGTTCTGTAGGGAGGGTTGACGTCTTTGTTTTTGTATGGCTCGTCGGCGTAAAGCGACTGTTCGTGCACATTCCGCGTTCCACCACGGTTTAAGTGGTTTGTTGGACCTATGTCCTGAAGTTTTCTTGAGTATTTGGGTGGCTGCACAATTTATGGCCGAGGTAATTGTGGACAGTCGCGTGTTGGGGTCTACATCGTCTGTATCTGGGAGACAGACAGTATCAGCCCATTTTGTCTTATCTAGTTTCTTAATGTTCCACTTGGGGAGCGTTAGGGGGTGGGTTGGTGGCTGAAAGTTAGTAAATTTTATAATGAGGGGTTTGTGGTCACTTCCAATATCTGGTCCAGTATGAAACTGTAGTTCTTGTTGAAAGTGCGCAGAGCCAAAGCAGATGTCCAATGAGGCTTCATAATTGGTTCTGTAGTTAAAGTAGGTTGCAAGGTAGGGCGGCGAAAGAAGAATATATGGTGTAGTGTCTAAGTAGTTATATAAATCGCTGCCTGCAGTATTTTGGGTACCTCTACTCCATGTGGGGTGGTTTGCATTGAGATCACCTGTAACAATGATCGGTTGCCGTAGTTGGTTTAGATAGAATTCTAGTTCATTTAAATTTATTGTGCCACCAGGGTTGTATATACCCAGAAAGGATATGTGTATACCATTGTAGGGTATTAGGCATGCTAAAATTTCTAGCTTACCATTTACAAAATGTGTAAGCGTTACAGGTTTACATGTCATGTTACTCCGTGTTAGGAGGAAAATACCACCACCCATACGGTTTGGTCTGTCCAGTCTCTGCATCTGAAAGTTTTTAAAAATAGGATTTTGTTTAGAGGTGAGCCAGGATTCGGTTATGAAAGCTAAGTCCAGTTTGGATGAGTAAAGGAATTGTTTAAGTTCTGTGAGAGATGTTTTAATGCTTTTTGCGTTCCAAGTCATGAATGTTAGAGGAGCCATTTAGGATGTGTGGGTTATGGATGTGTCTGTTTTCCTTGGTATGCCAGTAGTAGTACGTGTTGGATACCTAGATGTGGATGTGGGCTGTGCCTTACTCTTGGTACTGGCGGTTTGGGTTTGTGGCAAGTCAGCCTGTGGAATGATATTGGTAAGGCGTGCTAGGGAGTTATTTATGAGTTTTTCTATCATCTGTTCAAACAATGTGTGTCCAGCAATGGTGGCTTTGTTTGGGCGGATGTCAGTGTCTGTAGCTGTTGATGGGATGTCTTTTGGGTCAGCCTCAGGAGTGGGTTGTGTTACTTGTGTAAAGAATTTAGTTAGCAGTCGGTCCAGCGTCTTTTCTAGTGCATTTTCAATGCGCGTGACAAAAGTTTCAACAAGATCATTTTCAATGCGAGTGACAAGAGTTTCAACAAGATCAGGATTCAGTTGTGCATTTTGTGAGGGATGGTTGGACCCTGGGGTTGTGGGAGTGTCGGTGACAGATATATCAGGTACAAGCAAAGGCTGTGTTTGAGTGTGAGGTAGTGTTTGATGATGGGCTGTGTTAGGTTGTTTCAGTGCACTACTGTATAGCAGGTTGTTGGTAGGGAGAACCTTAGTTTTTGCTGCTGCTGCTATGTATGAGGGACATTGTTTGAATGTAATGTCGTGGTCGCCACCACAGTTTGAGCAGGTAAGTGTATCTGATGTACAATCTTGCGTGCAATGGGAACCAGAGCATTTCCCACATTTAATGTCTTTGGTGCAGCCTTTCCAGGTATGGTTAAAACCTTTACATTTAAACCACTGAGTGGGACGTGGTATATACACCTCTAGTTTATGGAGGAAGCCGTTTAACCAAATCCTCTCAGGGGGGATGTAGTCTAGAAAGGTGAGCAGAGCAGTGCCTGTATCACTCAGTTCTCCGTCTGTTCTTCGCATAAATTTTTTGATTCCATGGATCGGGATGTCATGTGTCTCAAGTTGTGCTTTGATGTCGTCTACACTGATGTCTACAACATGTCGGATTACATATTTTGTTAATCGGTCCCCAAGTGGTTTGTAGCACTTGACTTTGTGGCCACAGATGTCAGTAATGTCTGAGAGCTTTAGTTCTTCGCCATGTTTGTGGTCCACTGCGATCAGGTTTTTCTGTTTATTTGGTCTCATATTGTGCACATCGATCCCGAATATCTTGGGAATGGCATTATATAAGATACTTTGTGCTCGGCTATTTCCGAACACATTTTCCTCTTCGCCATCAAAGGCAATGATGAAAGTTTGCAAATCAGAAGAACTTAGCCTACCTTGGTTGAGCTGTGGAGGTTGATACTGAGGCCGCGTGGTGCCGGCATGGTCTCTGTTTACCTCTGTAAGTTGGCGGCGTTTCGCCTCCAATCTGTTTGCCTTGCTGTGATGTTTGCTGTCTAGGAAAACTCCATCTAGATCCTCTTCTAAGACCGGGTGATGTTCATGATCTAAATGTGTGGCATGCAACAGTGGTTCCCCAGTGTCCTCTAAGGTATCGTCAATATTTGCAGGAGAGACGCTGCGCGAACCTCCACCAGACGCCATGACGCGTACTGTTCAAAAAAACAACAACATATAAAATCCAATTCTTATTTGATTGACTTTGGGTTAGTATGAAAATGTTTGCCATTAAATTTCCGTTTTCTCTAAAAGCACATGGGCCTGTTTGAGAAAACCGCATTGTATTGTAACTTAGAGGAGAGACTATTGAGTTGTTGACACAACGAGGGTAATCGCCCACTTCACACACTCTTACAATAATAATAATAATAATAATAATAATAATAATTTTTATTTAGGTAAGGTACATACATAAAGAGATTTTACAAAGTTTGTTGGCTTAATAGATAGAGCTAGTACATACAATGCCTAAAGCCACTATTACGCAAAGCGTTTCGGGCAGGAAAAACATTAATGACTAAAGCTTAAAACTAATGGGTAAAAAGAATAAAATGTGTTGAGAACAAATAAAAATAGAGGTAAAAGAGGGGGGAACATTGTTGAAAAAGCAGCACAAATACAATTACAAATTATTACAGAAAATTACATTCAAACAGCGTTGATTTGAAAAAAAAAAAAAAAAAAAAACATACATGGGTTAACAACAGAGGGGTAAGGTAGGTTACAGGGAATTTATTAGGTATAGCTTCGTTTTAAACTTAAACTGGTTGAGAGAGGTACAGTCTTTAACATGGTTGGGAAGGTCATTCCACATTCTGGGCCCCTTGATTTGTAGAGCGTTTCTGGTTTGATTAAGTCGTACTCTAGGAATATCAAAACTGTATTTATTTCTGGTGTGGTGCTCATGGGTTCTGTTACAACCTTCTATGAAGCTTTTGAGATCAGGATTGGCATTATAGTTTAGCGTTTTATATATGTATAATACACATGAGAGAATGTGCAGTGACTTAATGTCTAACATATTCAGAGATTTGAGTAGGGGTACCGAGTGATGTCTGGGGCCAGAATTGGATATTGTCCTAATAGCAGCTTTGTGTTGAGTAATTAGAGGACGTAAGTGATTTTGGGTAGTAGAACCCCAAGCACAAATACCATAGTTGAGATATGGATAGATAAGGGAGTAATAGAGAGTCACCAGGGCAGGGCGTGGTACATAATATATGATCTTAGAAAGAATGCCCACAGTTTTTGAAACTTTTTTTGAAATGTTTAGAATGTGTCCCTGGAAATTCAGCTTGTGGTCAATGAGAATGCCAAGGAATTTGCCATCTAATTTGTTACAAATTTGGGTATTGTTTATTTTGAGATTTATTTGATTAGAGGATTTATTGCCAAACAGAATATAGAAAGTTTTGTCAATGTTAAGGGTGAGTTTGTTGGCAGTTAGCCACAGATGGACTTTATTTAGCTCAGTATTTACTGTGGCATTTAGAGCAAGGGGGTCAGGACTGGAGTAAATGAAGGTTGTGTCGTCAGCAAATAGAATTGGTTTGAGGTGTTGGGAGGCATTTGGAAGGTCATTAATGTAGATGAGAAAGAGGAGAGGGCCAAGTATGCTGCCCTGGGGAACACCAATGTTGATGGGTAGGGTGGGAGAAATTGTATTATTCACAGAAACACATTGGAGCCTGTCAATAAGGTAGGATTTGAGGTATTGTAGGGAGTGTCCTCTGACACCATAATGATGTAATTTAAGAAGAAGGTTTTGGTGGTTGACAGTATCGAAAGCTTTACGCAGGTCCACAAATAACCCAACAGGGAACTCATTTTTATCAAGAGCTGTATGAATCGAGTTAAGCATACTAATAAGTGCATCGTTAGTGCTTTTTTGGGCCTGAAGCCATATTGGCAAGGGCTAAGTATATTGAGTTTGGCTAGATATGAGTAAAGCTGCTTATAGATTAGTTTTTAAAAATTTTTTGACAAGTTTGGCAGGATTGATATAGGTCTGTAGTTGTTAACATCTGTGAGATCACCCCATTTGTGGACAGGCGTTACTCTCGCTTTTTTTAGAATATCTGGAAAGGTTTGGAGTTCAAGTGACTTGTTGAAGAGCAAAGCAATAGCAGGGGCTAAAGATCTGGAGGCTTTTTTGTAGATTAAAGTTGGTATCTCCTCAAGGACACCAGACTTGGTTTTAAGGGAAAAGATTATCTCATTGACGTCAGTGGAATTAATAGGCTTTAGGTACAGAGACTGTGGATAGTTACCTGTAAGATAGTCCTTAATGTCAGTACTGGAAGATGGAATATCATTAGCAAGGGATGAACCAATGGAAGAGAAGAACCTATTGAACTCAATAGCAGAATCAGAGGCTGAAAGCTGACCATCGTTATTAGACAGGAGAGTCGGTTTGTTATTTAAAGACTTCTTTGATCCCAATATTTGCGAAATTGTTCTCCAAGTTTGTTTAATGTTGCTCTTTATTTGGTTAAATTTATCTTCGTAGTATTTAGTTTTGGCTCGTCTAATTATCTTAGATAGCAATAATGAGTAATTCTTTGAGAATTCTTTGGAGACAATTCCTAACCTATACTTCTTCTCAAGGTCATGTTTTTTATTAATAGATTTAAGTATTCCCTTTGTAAGTCAGGGATTGTTAAGCCTTTTGGTTGTGACTTGTTTTGTAAGCATAGGACAGTGGGTATTATAAAGGCTAAGAGTTTTTTGAAGAAAAGATTGCACTGCTGGGTTGATGTCCTCTATGTTACCTAACTCGGACTCCCAGTTGACATTATCAGTAGCAGTTATAAAATTGTCTATAGCAGTTTCATTGTGTAGTCTAAAACGTATCTCTCTTGACTCAAGAGGTGGTTTGCTAATGTTAGTTAAGAGAAATGTGGGGTAATGGTCTGTAGTGCTATCGGTGATTATACCTGAAGTAAGCGGAGAGGTTATGTTTGTCCAGATGTGATCTAGAGTCGTGGCAGTGCTATCAGTGATTCTAGTAGGTCTAGTGATTAAGGGTATGAGGAAGCAGGAATTCATACAGTTGAGGAAGCTAACAGCAGTAGGGTGTTCTGGCTAGCAGAGGTCAATATTAAAGTCCCCTGCGATAATTAGGTGGTTTTTGTTCAGTCTGTTATCAAGTATTAGATTTCTAAGGTTTGAGTTGAATTCGGACACATTAGTGTTAGGAATTCTATAAACTGCAACCACAGACAGGACAGACTCGGCACCCTTGACTCTGAAGCTGGCGAAGATATACTCCCCATAGCAGTCTTTAGTTCTAATTACTTTTAAGCATGTTAGTTCTTGGTGGTAGTAAAGAGCAGTGCCACCACCTCTCTGAAGTTGACGACAGATGTGAATTGCTGAGTAGTTAGGCATGTTAAAGAGTTGAGTAGTATCCTCTTTCAACCATGTTTCAGTAAGTATAATAAAAGAGAATTTGTTGTCAATAGCTTCAATCAAGGCACTAACATCATCGAAGTGTTTAGTCGAAGTCTTGGTATGGGGGGTTTGGGCAATTTGTGACTCTTCGCCGCTCTCAGTAATTGGCATATTTTCAGTATAAAATGACGTAATTTCAAACCGCGAATACGTGCAGAGAGCCCAAATTTGGCTCCAAAACATGGCTCAATGGTGGAATTTAGGATGCTTGGGATATTTTGAAAACTGCAGGGGGTTTTGGGCAAAATGTGACCCTTCACCTTTCACAGTAATTGGCATTATTTCGGTATAAAATGACGTAATTTCAAACTGCTAATACGTGCAGAGAGCCATAATTTGGCTCCAAAATATGGCTCAAGCTTCGATTTTGGGATGTTTGCGATATTTTGAAAACTGCAGAGTGGGGGGGGGGGGTTTGGTCAAAATGTGACCCATCGGCGCTCTAATTAATTGGCATATTTTCAGTATAAAAAGACGTAATTTCAAACTGCGAATACAAACAGAAAGCCAGGATTTGGCTCCAAAATATAGCTCAAGGGACGAATTTGGGATGTTTGTGATATTTTGAAAACTGCAATGGGGTTTCGGAAAAAATGTGACCCATCGCCGCTCTCAGTAACTGGCATATTTTCGGTATAAAAATTCGAAATTTCAAACTGCGAATACGTGCAGAGAGCCAGAATTTGGCTCCAAATAATGGCTTAAGGGTCGAATTTGGGAAGTTTGGGATATTTTGAAAACTGCAGGGAGGGTTTGGCTATAATGTGACCCATCGCCGCTCTCCGCCCATCGCCGCTCTCCGTAATTGGCATATTTTTGGTGTCGAAAGTGGTAATTTCCAACTGCGAATACGTGCAGAGCGCCAGAATTTGGCTTCAAAATATGGCTCAAGGGTCGAATTTGGGATGTTTGGGATATTTTGAAAACTGCAGGGAGGGATTGGGTCAAAATGTGATCCACAGCTGCTCTCAGTAATTGGCTAATTTTCGGTATAAAAAGACGTAATTTCAAACTGCGAATACGTGCAGAGAGCCAGAATTTTGAATTTGGAGCCAGAATTTGACTGTGTATGGAGTCAGCCTCCACCACATTACTGCCTAATGCATTCCATCCGTTAACTACTCTGACACTGAAAAAGTTCCTTCTAACGTCTCTGTACGTTATGTGGGTACTCAGTTTCCACCTGTGTCCCCTTGATCGTGTCCCACCAGTGTTGAATAGTTTATCCTTGTTTACCCGGTAGATTCCTCTGAGGATTTTTTAGGTTGTGATCATGTCTTCCCTAACTCTTCTGTCTTCCAGTGTCATAGTGAACACCACGCCAAGGGTAGTGAGCGCCACACCAAGGGTAGTGAAAACCATGTCAAGGGTAGTGAACAGCACGCCAAGTTCAGTGAACACCACGCCATGTTCAGTGAATACCACGCCAAGGGTAGTGAATCTAAGGGTAGTGAACACCATGCGAATGGTAGTGAACACCAAGCAAATGGTTTAAAAATATCTCAAACATCCCAAATTCAACCCTTGAGCCTCATTTTGGAGCCAAATTCTGGCTCTATGCATGTATTCGCAGTTTGAAACTACGAATTTTTATACCGAAAAAGGCCAATTATTGAAAGCGGCAATGGATCACACTTTGCCCAAACCCTCCCAGCAGTTTTCGAAATATCCCAAACATCCCAAATTCGACGCTTGAAATATATTTTGGAGCCAAATTCTGGCTCTCTGCACGTATTCGCAGTTTGACATTTAGACTTTTTATACCGAAATAATGCCAATTACTGAAAGCAGCGATGGATCACATTTTGCCCAAACCCTCCTTGCAGTTTTCAAAATATCCCAAACGTTCCAAACTCGACTCTTAAGCTATATTTTGGAGCCAAATTTGGGCTCTGTACGTATTCGTTGGTTTAAATTACGACTTTTTATACTGAAAATAAGCCAATTGCTGAAAGCGGCGATGGATCACATTTTCTCCAAACTCTCCCTGCAGTTATCAAAATATCCCAAACATCCTAAATTGGACGCTTGAGCCATATTTTGGTGCCAAATTCTGGCTCTCTGCACACATTCGCAGTTTGAAATAACGACTTTTTATACCGAAAATATGTCAATTATTGAAAGCAGCGATGAATCAAATTTTGCCCAAACCCTCCCTGCAGTGTTCAAAACATCCCAAACATCCCATATTCGACGCTGGAGCTATATTTAGGAGGCAAATTCTGGCTCTCTGCACGTATTCGCAGTTTGAAATTACGACGTTTTATACTGAAAATATGCTAATTACTAAGAGCGGCGATGGGTCACATTTTGCCCGAACCCCCTCTGCAGTTTTCAAAATATCCCAAACGTCCCAAATTCGACACTTGAGCCATATTTTTGAGCCAAATTCTGCTCTCTGCACGTATTCGCAGTTTGGAATTATGATTTTTAAAAAGAAAATATGCCAATTACAGAGGGCAGCGATGGGTCACAATTTGCCCAAACCCCCGTGCAGTTTTCAAAATATCCTAAACATCCCAAATTCGACCCTTGAGCCATATTTTGGAGAAAAATTCTGGCGCTCAGCACGTTTTCGCAGTTTGATATTACGATTTTTTATACCAAAATACGCCAATTACTGAGAGCGGTGATGGGTCACATTTTGCCCAAACCCCCCCTGCAGTTTGCAAAATATCAAAAACATCTCAAATTCGACCCTTGAGTTATATTTTGGAGCCAAATTTCTGCTTTCTGCAAGTATTCGCAGTTTGAAATTACGACTTTTTATAACGAAATAATGCCAGTTACTATAAGCGGCGAATGGTCACATTTTGCCCAAACCCCCGTGCAGTTTTCAAAATATCCTAAACATCCCAAATTCGACCCTTGAGCCATATTTTGGAGCCAAATTCTGGCTCTCTGCATATATTCAGAGTTTGAAACTATGACGTTTTATACCGAAAATATGCCAAATACTGAGTGCGGCGATGGATCACATTTTGCCCAAGCCCCCCCTGCAGTTTTCAAAATATCCTAAACATCCCAAATTCGACCTTTGAGCCTCATTTTGGAGTCAAAATCTGGCTCTCTGCACGTATTCACAGTTTGAAATTACGATTTTATACCGAAAATATGCCAATTACTGAATGCAGCGATGGATCACATTTTGCCCAAAACCTCCTTGTATTTTTCAAAATATCCAAAACATCCCAAGTTCGACGCTTGAGTCATAATTTGGAGCCAAATTCTCGATCTCTGCAAGTATTCGCAGTTTGAAATTACGACATTTTATACTGAAAATATGCCAATTTAAAGAGAGCGGCGATGGGTCGTATTTTGCCCAAACCCTCCCTGCAGTTTTCAAAATATCCCAAACATCCCAAATTCAACCCTTGAGGTATATTTTGGAGCTAAATTTTTACATCAAATCAAAAAACGAGGTTGCGTATTATTTTGATCATTAAAAAGACATATGAAAACGTTGTTTCCAATTCAAATGATAAAAATCAATGTGTTTTCATTAGAATTACCTAAAATGTTCCTGAATTTCCGTATATATTACTGTAGGAAGAGGTACTCGTAAAACCGCTTTAATCAGGCTGAAACGTAGAAATATGCAATAAAACAGAATTTAATTCCTAATCAATACCTAACTCACTATTTTAACGAGGTATAAATAGTTGATTGAAAATCTTGTATTTAAGGTTAATTTGCAACTATTTACGTGTTTGAATCATATATATCGTAAATTTATTGAATTAATGGCAAAAAAAAAAGAAAATGATTGAAAACGCGGAAAAACGGCCAAATATTGTCAAAATCGTTGATGTATAGATGAAATCTTATAAAGGAAACAACGATGAAAAACCTCAAAGTATTGGTAAATTCGATGATTTTATATTCAAAGCACAATGCAAGAAAACTTGCTTAAAAACGCAATATTATGTGAAACTCTGATATTTGTAGTCCAAATCACAAATAGAGACAAAATAAAGTAGTATCAAACTATTAATAAATTCGAACATTTTGACCTATATTCACTCTACATGGAAACGTGAAAAAGTCACTATAATACCAAATTTGAGGATTTTTACATCAAATCATAGAGCGAGGTTGCGAATTATTTTGATCATTAAAAAGGCATATGGAAACATTGTTTCCAATTCAAATGATAAAAATCAATGTGCTTTCTTTAGAATTACCTAAAATGTTCCTGAATTTCCGTTTATATTACCGAAAGAAGAGGTACTCGTAAAACCGCTTTAATCCGGCTGAAACGTCGAAATATACAATAAAAACAGAAAATATCTCCTAATCAATATCTTACTCACTATTTTAACGAGGTACAAATAGTTGATTGAAAATCAAATATTTAAGGGTAATTTGCAATTCATTACGTGTTTGCATCATGTTTATCGTAAATTTAATGAATTAATGACAATAAACCGAAAATGCTTGAAAACGTGGAAAAACGACCAAATATGGCCAAATCAATGCTATTTGGATGAAATTTCATAAAGGAAATAACGATGAAAAACCTCAAAATATTGCTAGATTCGATGATTTTATGTACAAGGCACAATGCAAGAAAACTTGCTTAAAAACGCAATATTATGTGAAACTCTGAGATTTGTAGGCCAAATCACAAATAGAGAGACAAGATGAAGTAGTATCTTCAATTGTTTCAGTAAGTTCGAACATTTTTACCTAAAATCACCCTACTTGAAAAACGTGCAAAAAGTCACTATATTACCAAATTCGAGGATTTTTACTTCAAATCAGAGAGGTTGCGTAATATTTTGATCATTAAAAAGGCATATTAAAAAGATGTTTTCAATTCAAATGATAAAAATCAATGTGTTTACTTTAGAATTACCTAAAATGTTCCTGAATTTCCGTTTATTTCTGAATTCGTAAAACTGCTCTAATCCGGCTGAAACGTCGAAATATGCAATAAAAACAGAAATTCTCTCCTAATCAATATCTTAATCACTATTTTAACGAGGTACAGATAGTTGATTTAAAATGAAGTATTTGATTTTAATTTCCAATTAATTACGTGTTTGCATCATATTTAACGTAAATTTATTGAGTTAATGGCAATAAACCGAAAAAGCTTGAAAATGCGAAAAAAACAGCAAAATATTGCCTAAATCGTTGATATTTGGATGAAATTTTATAAAGGAAACAACGATGAAAAACCTCAAAGTTTTGCAAAATTCGATGATTTTATGTACAAAGCACAATGCAAGAAAACTTGCTTAAAAACGCAATATTATGTGAAATTCTGAGATTTGTAGGCCTAATCACATATAGTGGGACAACATGAGGTAGTACCAAAATATTAGTAAATTGGAACATTTTTACCTAAAATCACTCTACATGAAAAACGTGAAAAAAGTCACTAAAATACCAAATTCAAGGATTTTTACATAAATTCATAGAGGGAGGTTGCGTATTATTTTGATCATTAAAAAGACATATGAAAACGTTGTTTCCAATTCAAATGATAAAAATCAATGTGTTTTCTTTAGAATTACCTAAAATGTTCCTGAATTTTCGTATACTCGTAAATCCGCTTTAATTCGGCTGAAATGTCGACATATGCAATAACAACAGAAAGTCTCTCCTAATCAATATCATACTCACTATTTTAAAACACTTTGATGCAACCGGACCGTATATATATGGCAACTCGGCCAACGGGTTCCGCGCCCGCGCCGTAAATAGCCGGCCGATCTAAAAAACAACATATAAAATCCAATTCTTATTTGATTGACTTTGGGTTAGTATGAAAATGTTTGCCATTAAATTTCCGTTTTCTCTAAAAGCACATGGGCCTGTTTGAGAAAACAGCATTGTATTGTAACTTAGAGGAGAGACTATTGAGTTGTTGACACAACGAGGGTAATCGCCCACTTCACACACTCTTATAATAATAATAATAATAATAATAATAATAATAATAATAATTTTTATTTAGGTAAGGTACATACATAAAGAGATTTTACAAAGTTTGTTGGCTTAATAGATAGAGCTAGTACATACAATGCCTAAAGCCACTATTACGCAAAGCGTTTCGGGCAGGAAAAACATTAATGACTAAAGCTTAAAACTAATGGGTAAAAGGAATAAAATGTGTTGAGAACAAATAAAAATAGAGGTAAAAGAGGGGGGAACATTGTTGAAAAAGCAGCACAAATACAATTACAAATTATTACAGAAAATTACATTCAAACAGCGTTGATTTGAAAAACAAAAAAAAAACAAAAACATACATGGGTTGACAACAGAGGGGTAAGGTAGGTTACAGGGAATTTATTAGGTATAGCTTCGTTTTTAACTTAAACTGGTTGAGAGAGGTACAGTCTTTAACATGGTTGGGAAGGTCATTCCACATTCTGGGCCCCCTGATTTGTAGAGCATTTCTGGTTTGATTAAGTCGTACTCTAGGAATATCAAAACTGTATTTATTTCTGGTGTGGTGCTCATGGGTTCTGTTACAACCTTCTATGAAGCTTTTGAGATCAGGATTGGCATTATAGTTTTGCGTTTTATATATGTATAATACACATGAGAGAATGTGCAGTGACTTAATGTCTAACATATTCAGAGATTTGAGTAGGGGTACCGAGTGATGTCTGGGGCCAGAATTGGATATTGTCCTAATAGCAGCTTTGTGTTGAGTAATTAGAGGACGTAAGTGATTTTGGGTAGTAGAGCCCCAAGCACAAATACCATAGTTGAGATATGGATAGATAAGGGAGTAATAGAGAGTCACCAGGGCAGGGCGTGGTACATAATATATGATCTTAGAAAGAATGCCCACAGTTTTTGAAACTTTTTTTGAAATGTTTAGAATGTGTCCCTGGAAATTCAGCTTGTGGTCAATGAGAATGCCAAGGAATTTGCCATCTAATTTGTTACAAATTTGGGTATTGTTTATTTTGAGATTTATTTGATTAGAGGATTTATTGCCAAACAGAATATAGAAAGTTTTGTCAATGTTAAGGGTGAGTTTGTTGGCAGTTAGCCACAGATGGACTTTATTTAGCTCAGTATTTACTGTGGCATTTAGAGCAAGGGGGTCAGGACTGGAGTAAATGAAGGTTGTGTCGTCAGCAAATAGAATTGGTTTGAGGTGTTGGGAGGCATTTGGAAGGTCATTAATGTAGATGAGAAAGAGGAGAGGGCCAAGTATGCTGCCCTGGGGAACACCAATGTTGATGGGTAGGGTGGGAGAAATTGTATTATTCACAGAAACACATTGGAGCCTGTCAGTAAGGTAGGATTTGAGGTATTGAAGGGAATGTCCTCTGACACCATAATGATGTAATTTAAGAAGAAGGTTTTGGTGGTTGACAGTATCGAAAGCTTTACGCAGGTCCACAAATAACCCAACAGGGAACTCATTTTTATCAAGAGCTGTATGAATCGAGTTAAGCATACTAATAAGTGCATCGTTAGTGCTTTTTTTTGGGCCTGAAGCCATATTGGCAAGGGCTAAGTATATTGAGTTTGGCTAGATATGAGTAAAGCTGCTTATAGATTAGTTTTTCAAAAATTTTTGACAAGTTTGGCAGGATTGATATAGGTCTGTAGTTGTTAACATCTGTGAGATCACCCCATTTGTGGACAGGCGTTACTCTCGCTTTTTTTAGAATATCTGGAAAGGTTTGGAGTTCAAGTGACTTGTTGAAGAGCAAAGCAATAGCAGGGGCTAAAGATCTGGAGGCTTTTTTGTAGATTAAAGTTGGTATCTCCTCAAGGGCACCAGACTTGGTTTTAAGGGAAAGGATTATCTCATTGACGTCAGTGGAATTAATAGGCTTTAGGTACAGAGACTGTGGATAGTTACCTGTAAGATAGTCCTTAATGTCAGTACTGGAAGATGGAATATCATTAGCAAGGGATGAACCAATGGAAGAGAAGAACCTATTGAACTCAATAGCAGAATCAGAGGCTGAAAGCTGACCGTCGTTATTAGACAGGAGAGTCGGTTTGTTATTTAAAGACTTCTTTGATCCCAATATTTGCGAAATTGTTCTCCAAGTTTGTTTAATGTTGCTCTTTATTTGGTTAAATTTATCTTCGTAGTATTTAGTTTTGGCTCGTCTAATTATCTTAGATAGCAATAATGAGTAATTCTTTGAGAATTCTTTGGAGACAATTCCTAACCTATACTTCTTCTCAAGGTCATGTTTTTTATTAATAGATTTAAGTATTCCCTTTGTAAGTTAGGGATTGTTAAGCCTTTTGGTTGTGACTTGTTTTGTAAGCATAGGACAGTGGGTATTATAAAGGCTAAGAGTTTTTGAAGAAAAGATTGCACTGCTGGGTTGATGTCCTCTATGTTACCTAACTCGGACTCCCAGTTGACATTATCAGTAGCAGTTATAAAATTGTCTATAGCAGTTTCATTGTGTAGTCTAAAACGTATCTCTCTTGACTCAAGAGGTGGTTTGCTAATGTTAGTTAAGAGAAATGTGGGGTAATGGTCTGTAGTGCTATCGGTGATTATACCTGAAGTATGCGGAGAGGTTATGTTTGTCCAGATGTGATCTAGAGTCGTGGCAGTGCTATCAGTGATTCTAGTAGGTCTAGTGATTAAGGGTATGAGGAAGCAGGAATTCATACAGTTGAGGAAGCTAACAGCAGTAGGGTGTTCTGGCTCGCAGAGGTCAATATTAAAGTCCCCTGCGATAATTAGGTGGTTTTTGTTCAGTCTGTTATCAAGTATTAGATTTCTAAGGTTTGAGTTGAATTCGGACACATCAGTGTTAGGAATTCTATAAACTGCACCCACAGACAGGACAGACTCGGCACCCTTGACTCTGAAGCTGGCGAAGATATACTCCCCATAGCAGTCTCTAGTTCTAATTTCTTTTAAGCATGTTAGTTCTTGGTGGTAGTAAAGAGCAGTGCCACCACCTCTCTGAAGTTGACGACAGTTGTGAATTGCTGAGTAGTTAGGCATGTTAAAGAGGTGAGTAGTATCCTCTTTCAACCATGTTTCAGTAAGTATAATAAAAGAGAATTTGTTGTCAATAGCTTCAATCAAGGCACTAACATCATCGAAGTGTTTAGTCGAAGTCTTGGTGTGGGGGGTTTGGGCAATTTGTGTCTCTTCGCCGCTCTCAGTAATTGGCATATTTTCAGTATAAAATGACGTAATTTCAAACCGCGAATACGTGCAGAGAGCCCAAATTTGGCTCCAAAATATAGTTCGAGGGTCGAATTTGGGATGTTTGGGATATTGTGAAAACTGTGGGAGGGGTTGGGCAAAATGTGATCCATCGCCGCTCTCAGTAATTGGCATATTTTCGGTATAAAAAGTCCTAATTTAAAACTGCGAATACGTGCAGAGAGCCAGAATTTGGCTCCAAAACATGGCTCAATGGTGGAATTTGGGATGTTTGGGATATTTTGAAAACTGCAGGGGGTTTTGGGCAAAATGTGACCCTTCACCTTTCACAGTAATTGGCATTATTTCGGTATAAAATGACGTAATTTCAAACTGCTAATACGTGCAGAGAGCCATAATTTGGCTCCAAAATATGGCTCAAGCTTCGATTTTGGGATGTTTGCGATATTTTGAAAACTGCAGAGTGGGGGGGGGGGGGGGTTGGTCAAAATGTGACCCATCGCCGCTCTTATTAATTGGCATATTTTCAGTATAAAAAGACGCAATTTCAAACTGCGAATACGTGCAGAGAGCCCGAGTTTGGCTCCAAAATATGACTCAAGCGTCGAATTTGGGATGTTTAGGATATTTTAAAAACTGCAGGGGGGAGGGGGGAGGGGCAAAATGTGACCTATCGCAGCTCTGGGTAATTGACATATTTTCGGAATAAAAGTCGTAATTTCACACTGCGAATACGTGCAGAGTGCAAGAATTTGGCTACAAAATATGGCTCAAGCGTCGAATTTGGGATTTTTGGGATATTTTGAAAACTGCAGTGGGGTTTAGGCAAAATGTGAAACATCGCCGCTGTCAGTAATTCACATATGTTCGGTATAAAAAGTCGCAAATTTCAAACTGCGAATACGTGCTGAGAGCCAAAATTTGCCTCCAAAACATGGTTTAAGAGTCGAATTTTGGATGTTTGGGATATTTAGAAAACTGCAGGGGTGGTTTGGGCAAAATGTGACCCATCGCTGCTCTCAGTAATTGGCATTTTTTTCGGTATAAAAAGTCTTAATTTCACACTACTAACATGTGCAGAGAGCCAGAATTTGGGTCCAGATTATGGCTCAAGCGTCGAATTTGGAATGTTTGGGATATTTTGATAACTGCAGGGAAGAGGAAGGGGGGGCAAAATGTGACCCATCGCCGCTCCAAGTAATTTGCATATTTTCGGAATTATATATCGTAATTTCAAACTGCGAATATGTGCAGAGAGCCAGAATTTGGCTCCACAATTTGGCTCAAGCGTTTAAATTGGGATGTTTGGGATATTTTGAAAACTGCAGGGGGGTTTGGGCAAAATGTGACCCATCGCCGCTCGCAGTAATTGGCATATTTTCGGAATAAAAATTCGTAATTTCAAACTGCGAATACGTACTGAGAGCCAAAATTTAGCTCGAAAATATGGCTCACGCGTCGAATTTGGGATGTTTGGGATATTTTGAAAACTGCAGGGTGGGGTTTGGGCAAAATGTGACCCATCGCGGCTCTCAGTAATTGGCCTATTTTCGGTATAAAAAGTCGTAATTTAAACAGCGAATACGTGCAGAGAGCCAGAATTTGGCTCCAAAATATGACTCAAGCGTCGAATTTGGAATGTTTGGAATATTTTGATAACTGCAAGGGGGGGGGGGGCAAAATGTGACCCATCGCCGCTATCAGTAATTGGCATATTTTCAGTATAAAAAGTCGTAATTTCAAACTGATGAATACGTGCAGAAAGCTAGATTTTGGCTATAAAACTATAGATCAAGGGTCTAATTTGGGATGTTTGCGATATTTTGAAACTTCAAAGGGGTTTTGGCAAAATGTGACCCATCG